>NC_056733.1:631525245-631778903 GCF_019279795.1 Protopterus annectens
AACGACAGATTGCTAAAATACATAGAATCAAAGAAACTGACAATGAGCAAATCAAGTAATTTAGCAAGATGCAATGCCTGCACTACAAAATGCATTCGATGTGGATTCCAAAGTAGGCACTAAACATGAAACAAGGAATAGAGAACTCCATGTACTTATGTTTGTGAGTTGAATCATGCATGCTTTCTACAGAAGTAGCAGCATGTAATAAAATCAATGAAATACTATTGTTTGGCAAATAAAAGCCACTGGCTAAGCTAATTAACATCTAAAAAAAGACTGAATAACTGTTTACTAATCCTTTCCACAGAAACTATAAGTCAGGAGAAGGCAGGTCATAAAAAAATTTTAAAAGCTATCTTTCTTTGAAAACAAGCCACAAGCTAAAATAATGAATGGCTCTACCTAAAAGGTGTTGAGTAGATCAGGAAAAGGAGGACAACTGTGATTAAATTGAGCCTTGCCTAAAAAAGGCACCCCCATAGTGCCTTTTTTAGGCAAGGCTCAAATTCTAAACCTACCACCCTAGAACACAAAAAAGGAAAAAAACTAAGGGTAATGCTGCTCAATGCCAGAAGTCTAAATCTCAAAATGCACGCACTCGAGGCCCTTCTCAGTATGGAGAACATCGATGTCTGTGCTGTGACAGAAACCTGGTTCAAGGCTCCTGAGAGCACCCCAGCGCTATCAGGTTTCACCTCATATCATGCGTTCCGGCCCCAAAATCCGGACAATACCAAGAAGCCAGGGGGGGTATCCATATTCATCAAGGACACCCACACCTCAAGACTGGTGGCAACGCACGATGCATCGGAGACCATCCAGGTGCAATTAACCATAGGCAAGACTGCTCTGCAAATTGTAGCATGTTACAGGCCACCCTCACAAACTCAGGAACCTCATATGGCCTTCCTGAAAACACTAGAGGGATAAATGTATCACCAAACACCATCATACTAGGTGACTTCAATTACCCTAATATAGACTGGGAACACTACTCAAGCCCAAACACCCTAGCCCAAAAGTTCCTGGAATTCATAAACTCAAATGCCATGGAACAACTAGTCACCAGCCCCACAAGAGGAGACAACATACTTGATCTCATCATCACGAACATGGGAGCACAATGTTCAACACCGGAGGTGTAGTCGTCACTGGTCAGATCAGACCACAAACTAATCTCGCTGGAGGTCCTCATCCCACCCCCACCTGTAATAAAAAAGACCACAGTAAAGAACTTCTCAAAAGCCGACTTCACACTTCTAAAGACTAGTGTGGTCTCCTTTAAGGCCCCCGAGCCGGCGGAAAACAGTACTCAAGCTGCTGAATCACTTACAAATGCCTTCTACCAGCACCTACAGGACTGCATGGATAAGGCAATCCCAAGCAAAACAAAGACTCTTTGTACCAAAGGCAAGCGTCCAGTCTGGTGGACCCCAGCCATAAACAAACTCTACAACAAAAGGAGGAAGCTACTACAAGATAGAGCAAAATCCTTAAAAGGTAAGACACCCCTGATCACTATAAGTAAAAAACTAAGAGCTCTCATAAAATCTTCCACAGCAAATTTCGAGAGAAAAATAGCTAAAGACTCGAAAGACAATCATAAGGCCTTCTTTAGCTATGTTAGAAACCTGGGAGGAAACTCCCAGATATGCTCAGAGCTAGTTCAAAATGATGTGAAGATTACTGATCCTACAGACATTGCCAACATACTGGCTGACAGGTTCAGTGCAAACTTCTCCCCCCCCTCCCCCCCAAAAGGAGAGTTATCTATACCAAACGATTGCAGCCCCCCAAACATCTCCAGCGCCCAAGTGAGAACTGCTCTCTCCAAAGCAAAAAACACAGCATCCATGGGACCTGATGGTGTCCCCGGCTGTGTGCTCCATGAACTCAATGAGGAATTAAACCCACAGCTAGGACAGCTGTTTAATCAAAGTCTTACCTCTGGATACGTACCCAGGGAGTGGCGCACTGCAACTGTGGTACCACTCCACAAAGGCGGTGCCTCCACCGATCCTGGAAATTACCGGCCCATTAGCTTGACAAGCCTTATCTGCAAAGCCATGGAGAGGATCATAATGGACCTCATAAATAAAGACATAGGGAATTTACAGACTTTGGATCTAACCCAGTTTGGCTTTGTCAAAGGCAGATCATGCCTTTTAAACTTGGTTGACTTTTTCGAAACAGTCACCAAAGCCATTGATGAGGGAAAGGCAGTCCATACAGCCTACCTCGATCTGGCTAAGGCCTTCGATACAATACCCCACTCGGGTATCATTGAAAAACTCATCAGCTTAAATGTCAACCCATACATCACAAGATGGGTTGCAAACTGGCTGAGTGACAGAACCCACAGGGTCAGAGTTGCTGGCGCCATGTCAGACTCTAAGCCTGTCACAAGTGGTGTCCCACAGGGCTCAGTCCTGGGCCCACTCTTGTTTGGCATCTACTTCTCTGAAGTACAAGCAAACACAGGAGGGTTATGGCTGACAAAGTTTGCAGATGACTGCAAACTGGGCGCCATAGTAGAAAACACATCTGACACAGATATCCTTCAGAAGGGTCTCAGAAACGGATAACTGGTGCCAGAGCCACGGCCTAAAGTTAAATGCCAAAAAATGCATAGTCATACCCTTCGGGAAAAACAAGGTTACCCCTAGCTACCAAATAGGTGGCAATCCACTGAGCACAGAAGAAGTTATCAGGGACCTGGGGACCCAGGTTGATAGTAGTCTGTCATTCGACACCCATGTAGCTAAAGTAGTTAGGAAGACCTTCTACATTGCCCACCTTATCATGAAGGGTTTCTCATCCAGATCAAGGGAGGTCATAGTTTCCTTTTACTCATCACTCATCAGACCAATGATTGAGTACAATGCCCCATTCGGAATGTATCTGACCCGACACTTGCAGCAGCTGGAGAGGCCACAAAAGTTCCTCACCAAAAGGATAAAGGGTCTCAAAAATCTGTCCTATGCTGCCCGACTGAAAGAACTCCAGCTCTATTCAGTCGCTTACCGCTTGCTCAGAGGTGACCTTTGCCTAACATACAAGGCCATGTCAAACCCAGATTTGATGAATATGCTTCACCTCACAAAATCTAGATCCATCAGAGCCACAAGGGCGGAGACTTAAACCTTGACACGGCTATTAATAGGACGTGCTGGAGGGATAGATTCATCACCCAAAGACTCCCTATGCTGTGGAACAAAATCCCGGTACATGTGAGGCAGAGCACCTCGCTGGCCTTGTTCAAGAGAAATCTTGACCAATGGATGGGAGATCGCAGATATACCCCAGGGATCACCTCAGTGTCACTGCTCGACAGAGGCACAGCAAAATAATGGGTTTAGTTCCCCATACTAAAGGGGTGGCGTAAGCCACAAAACGATGGGCTAGGCTTGTAAATGCCCTCGGGCAGATAGCCTAGTATAGTATAATAGATGAAACTTCCTGTTGGTAACCCTCCCCCTACCTTATACAGACAAGTCTCGAGCATGCTCAGAACTACACACTGCTCAAGGTAAACATTGCAGAATGTAAACAAACGCTAGGATTGTCCCTTTAAAGTGTCCTGCTGCAGACCCAGTAGTCATTTCTGTTGCTGCAGATAAACTGTCTAGGATACTTCCTTGTACTGTCCTTCTCCCATCAGGCAAAAAAGTTGAACCCTTGAGACTGGGGAAGAAAGACCTATACTTAAGCCACCTTTGGTATCAGGGCCATGAATTATCAGACACAAGACCAAGTACTCCTCCTTTATAGAGCTTTTCTGTCAGGCATCAAGTGCCATTTCACATCTTCCAGATTCTGAAAGAGAAGTCTTGGCGAGCTCTATATTGGGAGCTTCCTCCCAAATGGCAAGACACTTCATTAAATGCAACTGTGATGCTGCGGAGGCTTGTGCTTGGACAGCTGCTACTGGTTCAGTTCTCAGAAGATTTTCCTGGCTTGGGTTACAGTGCCTTCAGGATGACTTCAGATCAAAATTAATGGATGCACCATTAGATAATTCAGCCTTATTTGGTCCGGCAGCAGCTTTTCTGTTCAAGTTCCTACAGAAAAAATCTAAGGAACTCAGAGGTGAAGTACATCTGCGTTTCTCCTGTGCACAAGTTTCTTAGGAATTTCCCATCTAAAGCTGTCGTCCACAGCGACGCTTGCTATTCTTCCAGTAAGACTTTTCAGAGGATGCAAGTGGCTGGGGTTTCATGGGCATCCTACAACAAAGGTAGTCCTTTCCCGACAAAGCAGGGACTCTGTGACTACCCTGCAGATGTCTCTTTCCCATCTTTCCCTTCGCCTTTCATATTCTCTCAGGATCTGGGAAAGCATTACCCAAGGCTCCTGGGTTCTTTCCATAATCAAAAAAGGAAAAAGGATACATCATGGTATGGCACTCCACCCTCACCCCCATTTATGGGCATACCTCAACCCTCCCCTGAGAGCAGCTGCCCCACTTCCCAAAGCTCCTTTGGCTACAGGGCTCTATTCATGGGTTCCTCAAACCATAAGAGAAAAAAGGCTTTTAATCAGAAATGTTCTTAGTGCCCAGAAAGGATGGCCCCTGGAGAGCATTCCTGGATTAATCCTATCTCAACACTTGAAGGTTTCTTCTTTCAGAGTGTTGGCACTCAAAACTCTATTCCCTGTTATTCTTCCACAGGGATACATGGCATCTCTAGTTTTAAAAGATACTTACATTCACATCCCCAGTCACCTCATGTTCAGGAAATTTAGTTTTCCTGTGGCTTCCTGGCATTTTCAGTTCTCTGCCTTGCCCTTTGGTCTTTCTGCAGCTCCGAGGGTGTTCACAAAATACCTGACTGTAGTGATTGCACATTGCAGGCTTTTGGGTGTACAGATTGTTCTATACCTGGGCAACCTGCTCTTACAGGCTCCACCTCCTCACACTCTACTCCAAAATCTGGAGCATACCATTTCCCTCATTGGAAAACTGGGATTCACCATCAACTTCAGGAATTTGGTCCTCGCTCCTTCACCAGACCACATTTTCCTGGGTTGTTGAATCCAGACAGACATAATGAGAGTATCACTTAAACCTCAGAAGGTGCAGGACCTTCGGTCCTCCTTTTCACTCTCTTCTCCTTTGACTTGCTTCACGGCCAGGGAGTTTCTCAGGGTATTGGGATTCATGGTTTCAACCATTCCCATGGTGCCAGTGGCAAGACTCCACTTCAGAAAATTACAGTTCCTCAGATCTGTGTGGGCCCAGCATTCTCACCCACTAGAGTACAATGTCTCCCTCATTCCTTGTCTAAAGAAGGAACTGCTCTGGTGGATCCAACAGATGACCCTAAACCCAGTACTGCCTCTGCACCCTCTCACCCTAGTCCTAGAACTCTACACAGATGCATCAGCTGTGGACTTGGGGGGGGGGGGGGGGTGGTCTTCAGCAGATTTACAGTTTAGGGAGTCTGGTCTCCTCCCAGAAAACAGAACGCATCAACATTAAGGAAATGCGAGCATTGCTTCTGGCTGTGCAAGCATTTCATCCTCCTCTTTGCCCAGGCCCACTCAGACTTTTCAGACAACTTGAGAATCCTTTTGGTATATAAACAAATGGAGAGGGCTAAATCTCATCTCCTTTGCAAGTTTGCTCTATTCAGGCAGTGTACATTCCTTCCAACCAGAACCTCGTGGCAGACTCCCTGAGCAGGTCCTTGACTCAATCCCACAAATGGATGCTTCACAGGGATATGCTCCTGGACATAGTCCACCAATGGGGTATTCCTCAAATAGATTTATTTGCCGTCTCCTGAGCAGAACACTTCCAAAATTTTGTACCAGAGTCCCACTTGCCTGGTTTGGAAAGTAGACTCCCTCTCCTTTTTGTGGAAGAGGATGTTTCTGTATGCATTCCTTCCCCTTCCTCTAATCACAAAGGTCCTGTTGAAGATTTGACAGGACCAACCAGAAAACTTGCTGGTGACTCTCCTTTTGGCCAAGACCACACTGGTTCCCCCTTCTGCATTTAGCCAAGGGCCATCACCACATGTTACCCCACAGAGTGGACTTCCTTACACAAAAAGGATCCCTGATACATCCACACATGTCAACACTACAGCTGACACTGTAGATAATGGGATAATAATTCCTTTCTGACACTTATTCAGTGAGTACATGCTCAGGGTTTTGCAGGAGGCCAGAAAACCCAGTACTAGAAAGTCTGTTTCCAAATGGGGGAAAAAATTCCCTCTTGTGGTCTCAAGAACCAAGACCCACTGACAGAGGGTATCCCAGTGCTGCTGTCATTGTGTGAATTGCTGTCTGCTGGCTTGGCTTAATGTCGTCCTATTAATCTTGCTGTATTTGTAACATGAGGGAGTTGTCTGCCCAGGCGACCCGAGCTCTCCCACTATACCAGAGTCTTTTACTAGTGTTCAGTGCGTGCTACATCTCGTAGGCAGCTGTCCAACGTAGGCCGTAAAAGTGAGGTGCGCGTGCACCATCTTCAGAACAAATTTGTTGCAAGTCAGATCACCAGTCCCAGACATTGCTGTGCTGCTAGAATTGCATACCAGTCCTGGACATCGCTTTGCTACTAGAATCGCATTTTTCATTTCAGTGCCCTGTTGAAGAAATCTTTGTGTCTTTTGCTGCTGATGTTCTTCGTCTCACATTGCTGCAGTCATAACCTGTGGGTAGTCCGCTGTCCTCGATCGGCCTGAATACGAAAGAGCTAGGCTGGCGTCGGTCATTGTCGCTTAGAGCTGACGTCAGTACGTCGTAGTACATAAGCGCAAGACCGACGCCATATCCCCAGTCTTTCTTGCCGCGTGGTCCGAAGCAGAAGCAGTGTTTGCAAGTGCCGTTCGGCGTTCTGAAATCTTCAATTATCGAGTTTCAGACCGAAGACCAAGTTGGGCTAAGTACCCCGTTGGGGAAATCTTTGTCTTTTCTTGCCTCAGTTATCCGTATGTCAGAAAAAGTTAATAATTGCATTTCTTGTGGGAAACAGATACCGCATAAGGATTTTCATTCTTTGTGTATTCCTTGCTTAGGGCCTGAGCACGACGTGGTCGGGTGTCGCTTTTGTGCTAGATTTAACAAGCGCACCATTAAAAGGAGATTAGACTGTGCCAGGCTTGTTTTTGGTAAAAGATGTAATTATAACATGCCGTCGGATCCTCCGACGCCCGCTACCGCTAAAAAGCGTAAAGATAAATCTTTGAGGTCTAAACCGGATGAGTCGTCCGTTACGGACGCCGGTTCTACTGAGCCTCCGGTTGAACCTGTGGATCCGGCCGGGGATTCGGCTGAATTACATGGGGAACCTTTACTTTTACAGGAGTTAACCTCTCAGGAGTTAGGCCCGGCTGAAGGTGCTTCTCAGGTGTCTGTAGTTCCATCTTTCCAGAAAGTTATTAGGCCTTCTACTTCTGTGGCTAAAGGCCATGCTAAGGCCAAACCTTGTCATGTTGGCCCTGGTCATAGTTCTAGCTCTCCAGCCCCTATTCCTAAGAAGCATATGTTAAAAATGGCTGAGGACTTGATTACTTTGATCAGGGGTTCTATGCCCCCCCCCCCCCGAGAAGAGGCCTAGGGTGGAGGCAGATTTAGAGGGGATGGATCATTCCTCAGACTACTCAGATTCCTCAGCTGAAGAAATTCAAGAATTCCTTTCTTATTTGGATTCGGATGCAGAGGACTCCTGTCCTTCTGCTTCTCCTCCAGAGGATTTTTCTTTTTCTGAGACTTTGCATTCCATGAGTGAGCATTTCAAGTGGGAAGGTCAGGATTTTTCGGATTCCCGGAAACTGCTCAGGGAATTTTTGTTTCTGCCTCAGCATAGGCCCTTGGCTATTCCTCCGGTCTTAGAAGTTGTTCAGGATGTTTTTTCTGAATCTTCCCTTAATCCTGATTCTTTACCTCCTGCCCCTGTTAAGCCAGATAGATATTATAGGGTTCCTGAAGCACATAAGTATTTGTACAAGAGTCCTAGAGCTGATCTGGAAACCATTACTCAAGGTCCGAAGGGTATTAGGGCTTCTGTGGCTAAGAAACCAGTTCCTTTGGATAAAGATTCTAGAGCTTTGGATAGATGGGGGAAAAAAGTGTACACCTCCTCTACATTAGCTATGAGGGCTTTGAATTGCCAATTTCATATGCTGAAGTATCAGAATTTTTTGTTAGGTCAGTTGAAATCTAAGGTGGATGCTTTATCTGAAGGTATAGAGTGTAAGGAGCTCCAGGAGTTGGTTCATGCATCAGATCAAGTGGGCAAGCATTCTTTGCAGTGTGGTTTCGATGCTCTTCAGGCTGCATCCAGGGTGGCTGCTACAGGTTCAGTTATTCGTAGACATGCCTGGCTTAAGGATCAAAATTTGTCAGAGCATGTTAAGGCTCGGATTTTGGATGCTCCTCTTCAATCTGAAGTGCTTTTTGGTCCTTCTGTGGAATCGGTTTTGAAAAAGATGAAAGATAAGGCTAAGTCTATGCAGACAGTCAAAGATTTTCTGCAGGTGCAGCCCCCTAAGTTTAGTAGGAATTGGCCTGCTAGAGGATGGTCTTTTCCTTCTTCGGATAATCAGTCTAAGGGCAGGTCTAGGCGTGGTAGAGGCAGAGCTCACGCTCAGGGTTCCTTCAGACCTAGGACTTGGAGTTCTCCTGCACAGTCTTCTGGTGAGGGCAGGGGTCAGCCTTTTCGTAAACAGACCCAATGACCTGTATCTTCTGCTGCCAGACCCTTCTCTACTGGCAGCTCCTCTAGGAGGAAAGTTGGGACTTTTCCAACAAAATTGGCATTTGGTCACCCAGGACAAATGGGTGTTGGATATAATAAATCACGGGTACAAGTTTTATTTTCTCACACTTCCTCCTTTCAAAGGCATGCCGGATGTGCCTCCTCAGCAAAGGATGGAGGCTCAGGAGCAAATTTCTTTACTTTTACAGATGGGGGCAATTCAGGTGGTCCCTCTGTCAGAAGTAGGCCTAGGTTTTTATTCCCGTCTATTCTTAGTGCCAAAGAAAGGAAACACTTGGAGGCCAATTCTGGATTTGTCCATCCTCAATACCTACCTAGACATTCCAAAGTTCAAGATGTTAACATTACAACAACTTCTGCCTCTGCTGGGCAAGGATCACTGGATGGTAACTCTGGATCTCAGAGGCCTATCTTCACATCCCTATCAGGCCCAGCTGCAGGAGATTCCTGAGATTTCGGGCTGGTACTTCTCACTATCAGTTCTCTGCATTGCCCTTTGGTTTATCTACTGCGCCCAGACTATTCACAAAAGTTCTGGCTCCAGTGATTGCCTTTTTCAGACGGAGAGGAATACAAATTTATCCTTATCTGGACGATTGCCTGATTCTTGCTCAAAACAAAGACAAGTTACTACAACATCTCCAGTATGTAATGGCAGTTTTAAGGTGCCTAGGGTATTCTGTGAACGAAACAAAGTCCAGTCTAGTACCCTCTCAGGACATGTGCTTTCTGGGTGTGAGACTGAATACAGCTTCTCAGATGGCATTTCTGACCCCGGACAAACAAAGAACTCTTCATCTATACTTCCAGCAGTTATCAGTAATGTCCAGGCTGACTGCAAGGACAGTCCTTCAAGCCTTGGGGTTCATGGCATCTTGCATTCTACTTCTTCCCAATGCCAAACTGCATATGAGGAAGCTACAATGGTATCTCAAAAGTGTGTGGACTCAACGCTGCCACGGTTTGGACACTGTCATTCGGGTTATACCTTGCATCCAGAAGGAATTCTTGTGGTGGGCTCAGGAATGTCAACTAAACAAGGGACTCACTGTGACCCGACCAGAGGTGAGTCAGATCCTAACGACGGATGCCTCGGACTTGGCTTGGGGAGCACACTTCAGTGGGAAATGGATACAGGATGTGTGGCCTCCCAAACTTCTACATTTGCATATCAACATGAAGGAGATGTTAGCAGTCCAATTTGCTTTGATGGCCTTCAAGGACCTACTTCAGCCAGGACAGGTGTTGATTCAAACAGACAACACAACAGTCATGTGGTACATCAACAAGCAGGGGGGAACCCATTCCTATCCTCTTTGCAGGCAAGTAATGATTTTGTGGGAGACTGCTCTGAGTTTGCAAATAAATCTTCAAGCACGGTTTCTGCCAGGAGCACAGAACTCCCTAGCAGATGTATTGAGCAGACAAATTGTGGATCCCCACGAGTGGAAACTGGATCCTCAGGTTTTCAAACAATTGACTATGGCTTGGGAAACTCCAGACATAGATTTGTTCGCTTCTCCACTGAATTCTCAACTCAATTTTGCACAAAGATGTTCCACCCAGATGCTTGGAAAGTGGATGCTCTATCTTTCAGTTGGAACAACCTTCACATTTATGCTTTTCCTCCTCTGCCTCTTCTTCCCAAGGTACTCTTTAAAGCCAGGCGAGACAGGCCTTGCATGATTCTAATAGCACCAGATTGGCCACGTCAGCATTGGTATCCTCTGCTGAGGAGTTTAATCCAGGAGCCTCCTTGGCTTCTGCCACAGGTTCCTCATTTGTTATCCCAGTCAAACAATCATTTTCTCAATGTTCGGGTGCAGTCCCTGCATCTGACAGCCTGGCGTATTCTGTGATGAGCCGGTGGGGTCTCAGCTTCCTCAACAGGTTTTAGATGTCATTCTGGAAGCCAGGCGGCCTAGTACTAGAAAAGTTTATGCTGATAAATGGAAGAGATTTTTTCTTTGGAGCACAGCAAAGGGTTTTGATGTTTCAGTGCCTAATTTGAGTTTTGCACTACAGTATCTTACTGAATTACTGGACAAGGGTTTGTCATTCTCTTCTGCGAAGGTTCATGCTGCAGCCATTTCTGCTCACTGAGTGTGACCCTCCTTTATTTTTCTCATCCTTTGTTCAAACAATTTCTTAGAGGGGCAAAGAATATAAGACCCCCACGTAGAGCTCCTACTCCTTCCTGGGATCTCAATTTTGTTTTGGAGAAACTTACTTTACATCCTTTTGAACCTGCACCTACGTCTGAATTGAAGTTTTTGTCTTGGAAGACTGCTTTTTTGTTGGCCATTACTTCTGCTAGGAGGGTATCTGAATCGCAGGCACTCATGGCAGTTGAACCCTTTCTGATATTTCATAAGGATAGAGTTTCTTTGCGAACTAACCCTACTTTTTTGCCTAAAGTGATTTCTAATGTGGCCTTGAACCAGTCTATTCATTTGCCTACTTTTTATGCTGATCCCCAAAATAAGGGGGAAAAACTCTTGCATTCTTTGGATATCCACAGGCAGTTACGTTACTATTTGAGCAGAACTAAGGAGTTCAGACAGACTCAACAGTTATTTGTTTCTTTTGCTTTGGGTTCACAAGGGAAAGCTGTTTCGCAGCAGACTATTTCAAAGTGGATTGGTCAATGTATTGCTTTTTGTTCTCATCATGGGAAGAATGTTCCTGCTGGGATCAGACCTCATTCTACTAGGGCTACTGCCACATCTACTGCTTTTTTGAGGGGTGTAGCTACTAAGGATATTTTGGAGGCAGCTACTTGGAGTTCAGTACACACTTTTACCAAGCATTATCATCTCCCTCTGTATTCCAAGTCCAGGGCTGGGTTTGCCACTGCAGTTTTACAGGGCATGTTAGCAGCTCCTAATGCTATTTAGTTTGCCAGCCTCCCTTTTCCTATGCTTTGGGATTCTACCCACAGGTTATGACTGCAGCAATGTGAGACGAAGAACATAGTACAGTTTTGTACCTACCATAAATGTAGATGTTCGAGGATCTACATTGCTGCAGTCCAATTTTCCCTCCTTCCCCTCTGTAGTTGGTGGTGGCTGTGTTTTTTACTTTAGGATTGTCTTTATTTCTACACTGGTAGTTGTTGGGCATGTACTTTTTTGGCTCTGGCCTTCTTTCATTCTTAGGCCTTCTGACATCTGGGGCAAGAAAGACTGAGGATATGGCGTCGGTCTTGCGCTTATGTACTACGACGTACTGACGTCAGCTCTAAGCGACAATGACCGACGCCAGCCTAGCTCTTTGGTATTCGGGCCGATCGAGGACAGCGGACTACCCACAGGTTATGACTGCAGCAATGTAGATCCTCGAACATCTACATTTATGGTAGGTACAAAACTGTACTTTTTTGCTTAGAGTTAGTCCTCCACGAAGGGGAAGCATGCTTGTGGAACACAGATTCCACAGAAGGGTAGTCTGTCTTGGTGCCCTTTTTTTTTTTTTTTTTTTTTTTTATCTAGGGCCCCACTACGGCCATAAAAACTGTTCCATCTGCCTGTCGTTCGTCCCCAAGACCCTTCATAGCTGACTCTTGTCCCTCGCTATATACCTAGAAAACCAGCACCTGAAAATTCTTGTCAGAAGTGTGATTGTGGGTTCCTCTGGCTCGACAACCAAGTCTACCAAGTGGAAGGCCAAAAGACCGGCACGAAGCTGAATCTACGCCTCTCCCTGCAGACGTCTCTCCCAAGGCACATGATAGCCCAGGAGACATGCTTCGCTTCTAATCTGGATCCTGAGGCCGAACCAGTTCTACAGGCGGCCGTAGAAGCGGACTCCAGCACGTCTAAGGAGGCCTTTCAGACATCCGGTACCAATGTTTGGGGGGTGAACCAAGGCTTAATCTATCGGAATGCCCGAGAGAATTGCACAGATCTTAGTGAGGGAAGAAGTTGACTTGGATGTGCTTAAGTGCAGGCCTATGTCGATTCCTCCTACTTTACACCGGATGGACACTCCTGCTAAGAAAAAGCAGAAAGCCAAATATTCCTCTCCTTCTCAAGACTGTCAGAAAGACTGGCAAAATTTTGCCCAGTGATTGTTCAAGGCCTTCATGGCCTTGAGGGCCTATCTCCAGGTCCCCTTCCCCTCCTTTCTCCTTGCCTACCTCCGCTCAAAAAAAGGATCAGACAACAACCCACTTCAGAGGAAGGCTCTTCCTCTGAGGACACTGATTCCTTAAACAACAAAAGAATGATTTGTTAGCCTATTCCTCTCAAATTCCTTCTCCATTATATTTTGCTTCTCCCAAAGAAAGACTAATTGGACAGACTTTCTTGCGGAGGAGATCTCATTCGGGAAGACCCTTCCAAAAATGATGCCATTTCAAATGGGGCAGTTCACAAATTTCAGAGGTACAGAAAAGGTATTGTGACCTCCTCCAGTTGGAGGCCCCTAGTCCCTGAGCAATCCTTTTGGTTATCCTTGCTTTCCTGGATGCCTTTGCTTCCATGTCCCTACACTCTGACTCCCAACCTCTGGCGCACCCCTCTTTTATCTGTGTAGCTTCTGACAAGGCCTCGAGATCTCTTCCTTCCACTTCCTCCTCTCCTCTGACAAAGATGGTCGGCAACTAGAGGTGCTGAGGAAGAAAGTCTACACTTCAGCTATTTCAGTCTTCAGAGCTTTAAATTACCAAATGCACATGACTATACTCCATGGAACTCGTGTCACAATTATTAAATTGTATCTGACATACCAGACTCAGAAAATACAGCCCCCCCCCCCAAAAAAAAAAAATCCACAAGTACCAAAAAGAGTAGCACGAGGAATAGATAGGTTGTGAAATTGTAGGGGAACTATATTTCTGATAGTATAGTACTTCGTCCTAAAGAATCAGTTAACACAGTTAGATGCATTACTACGTATAATACACACTGCTGTGGTTAAATCCATTATTACAAAAACACTGGCGTATATTAACCTCTAATTTAGACTTGAAATAGATAATACGAGAAGGGTTTTGTTTTACCTTTGAGGGAAAGAAATGTAAAGCAGAAATTGTTAAAAGGCTATGATGATTAAGGATACAAGTGCTGAAAAGTTTAATACTGATGGTACTCTCCCTTGTTTTAACTGTTCTTTTTGTAAAAATATAAATACAGATACTTTTTTTGTGAACCCTGTCACTGTAAAAGTATTTCATTTTAAAACCTTTGCCACATGTATTACTGAAAATATAGTATATATTGTTAACTGTGTTGCATGTGATGGTTTCTGTATTGGTAAAACTAATTAGATGAGAGAATAGGTTCCCATTTATCCAAAGTGAGAAGGAGAGTTGAAACAAATGCTTTTAAGTAAACATGTTATGGTTTATGGGGGCGAGCACAGTTTCATATTTAGAATACCTCCTCTTGCCCATTTTTTTTTTTTTACTTTTTTGTAATATTGTAGTAAAAACTGAGGTTGCAAAGTATAATTGGATAAACTGTTTAGGGCAGATAAGCCGCTAGGTTTAAATATGAGAAATACTGTTAAACCTATGTTAAAGTTAGAGAGAATTTATTTAATGGAATTATGTAATATAATTGATTAAATAACTGTATTTTTTGTTTTTAGTATTGCCATTATTATTTTATATGTGTTTTAAGGGCTGAATTATTTAATGGTTCTTAATTAATCGTGTGACTAATTTGATGGTTTATGATATAAATACCAAGTGTGATTTGTATCTGCATTGAGAAAGAGTTGATATAAAGCGAAAGCTTTGCCTTTTACATCCTGCATCTAAATAAATTTTGGACAGTTACTGCTTTTTCCTGTTTTTTTTGAGACTCAGAAAATAAAGCCCTGGCCTCTTCTCTAATTGCTGCATCTTGTCAGGTAGATCTAGACTCTATTAAATGCAGCTGTGATGCTGCTGTGACCAACTCCAGAGCTGCAGCTTCTTTAGCACCGAAGAGATTTGCTTGGTTGAGGTGACAACCCTTCCCTGAGGATATCAAGGCGAAGCTCATGAATGCTTCCCTTGACAACTTGGCCTTATTTGATAAATCTTCAGCCGACCTTTTCAAGTCACTACAGGAAAAAGGGCAAGGAGTTAAGACCTCAAACATATTCTGGTCTCTCCAGATGTCCTCCTATTCCCATGTTGCAGTATTCTTGGTGTGGAGTTCTCCGCCTCAGGCGATCTGAAAGTCGGCTCCTGTACAAAAGCTTAAGCCTGGTTGGTGCTGGTGCGTAGTATGTCATACATGGGGCCATAAACTAGGAGCCTTAAATGTGACGTCTGCATACACAGACCTCAGTACTTTTCTGCCACAGTCGAATGTCAGATCGATTGCATCGTTCCTTTACTTATCAAGACGTCTAAAGCTAAGTACCCTGTTGGGGATCCTTTCAGTTACTATTGCTTGAGCTTGGTTTGCTTTTTCCTTTTTAAGCAATGTCTGCAAAGAAGGGTAAATGCTGATGCAGATGTCAAATTCCACATAAAGACTACCATGACTGTTGCGTTTTTTGTCTAGGCCGGGAACATGGCCATACTGCCTGTGACATTTGCCAGTTCTTCATCCCCAAGATGCTTAGCTGTCCCACTGCTCTTAATCTTTACTTGGAAAACCAGAGGCTTAAAAATTTCGCCCTTAGGATGGCTCTGGAGTCTGCTACCCAGGTGGAACCACCTCGGAAAAAGGCCAAGGTTTCATCACCTGCTTCCTTTTCCTCTGTCATCGGACGCCCTGCCAGCCGCCGATTATAGGGGTTGAGGGACAGTCGTTAGAGCAGTCTACTTCATCGGCTCTCCTTGAGATGGTTGTTTCTGAAGTATGGGCTGGCACATCCACGGAGATCACTTAGAAATCACTGTCCACCGAAGTCTAGGAGGAGCAGGCTTCACTGGATGCCTGTCTCGGATGCCAGAGTCCGAAGCCTGTGCTTTAGCTCAGGCCCCTGAACCTAGGCATTTTCCAAAATCTACTCCTTTAAAAAGAAAACAAAATGTAAACATTTGTCTCCCACTCCTAAGGGACTTCCTGACTGGCAATCTATTACTCAGTCTCTGATGCAGGCCGTCATGGCTCTTAGGCACTAGGCCTCCTCTCCCTCCACTATCCGAGTGCTAAGCCCAAGGCCTTCCTTAGCTGCTTCTATACTCACTCCTGCTTCTCATTAAGAAGAGAGAGAAATTCTTTCATCTGATGTTATTACCTACTCAGCACAGGTAGCCTCTCCTCTAGAATATTATTCCTCTGATGAGGAATCCATAGAAGGGGACTCTCCTGAGGGGACACCACTTTTGGGGAGACCATAACTAAAATGAAAGAATATTTCAGATGGGATACTTCCCAAATAACTGAAATTCAAAAAAAGATATTTTTGACCTACTGCAGATTGAATCTCCTTCACCTTTTGCCATTCCCCCAGTTATACCTACATACCTGGATGCATTTGCTTCTGCATCTAAAAATCCTGATTCTCCGCCACCTGCTCCTAAGAGACCTGATAGTTTCTCCAAGGTGCCTGATGACCACAAATTTCTTGAGAATCCCCACTTGGCAGACCATGCAGTGATTGCTGTAGCCGCAGACAAGCAGTCAAGACTGATCCCATCCTCATTTCTTCTGCCCACTGACAAGGACAACAAAAACATGAACAGTCTGGGGGAAGAAAGTTTACACCCCTTCCACCTTAGCCTTCAGAGCTATTACTTACCAGACCCATATGATTAAGTATGCCTTGTACTTGGTATCTCAAGCATGTACACTCCTGTCCTCCCTGCCTGACTCTCCTACCAAGACTGAAGTAGCAGCAAAACTGTCCCTGGCATCCCAGGTGGCCAGGCATTCAATTAGATGCAGTTATGATTCAGCAGAACCTTCTGCTAGATCTGCTGCATCTGCCTCTGTACTCTGCAGGTATTCATGGCTTCGACTTCAACCCCTGCCTGAGGATTTCAAATCCACAATTCTTGATGCTCCACAATCTGCTGTTTGGGAAGCAGTCTGCTGAACTGTTTAAGAATCTTCAGAAGAAAAACAAGGAGCTTCAGGACATTAAGCACCTTCTGATTTCCCCTATAGCAAAATGCTGCAGAAACTATCCAGCTAAAGCCACCTATGCCAGAAGAACCCTCTCCACTGCTGCTACTACTTTCAGGCATAGGAGCGGAACCAGGAGGCAGACCTCTACTAACCCAGCCTCTTCTCAACATACCCCCAGACAGCCCTTTCATGACAGAAATGGCACCAACAGTGTGTGACTGCTTTGCCCATCTCCCCCTGTCAGCCCATCTCTACCACTGCTTGCCCCTCTGGAGAACAGTTGCATGTTCTTCGTGCTTCACTGTTTCAGTCATCACTTTTGGGTTATCCCTGCTGGGTAGCCCTTGGCCAGCCTGAATACCAGAGTAAAGGATTTCCCTCCTGCAGTGGCTGTCTATCGCCTGAAACTGAAGTCAGTTCATTAGGGCTATAAAAGGAGACAGCCGACGCCATTATACCGGTCTTTCTTGCCATGGAGCCCAACGCAGAACCAGTTTGTGAGCGCGTCGGTCAGCCGTTGACAGAGTGAGGGAGAAACCTACTAAAGCTAAGTGCCCCATTGGAGAACATTTTCTTGCACTTAAACTGATGTCCAAGATGGTGAATAACTATCTCTGTTGTGGAAAACGTATGCCACACCGAGACTTTCATAATCTGTGTGTAACTTGAGGCCGCCCAGACCACGATGTCCCCAGATATCAGTTCTGTGCCTTACTTAATGCTAGGACCATCCGTAGAAGAGCTGAATTTGTAGCTAACATTTTCAGGGAGAGTAGTTACGAACATGAAATGGCATCCATTGGTCAGTCTACTGTGGAAATTCTGAAAGAGAAAGGGGGGAGAGAGACCACAAAAGGTTAGGCCCTCAGATGACTCAAACCTGAAGTCAGCCAGTCAGCCAGCCAACCATCCACTAGTACAGCGGAACTCAGTGAGGTGCATGCGCAGCCCCTGACAACAGCTGGAGAGTCATCGCAGGCCTCTACAGAGACCCTTTTGGAGTCTGGTATGGGTCCGGATCAGGCTTCTCCTACCAAAATGTCGGTCGCCAGCCCCATGGTTTGATCCAGAGCTGCTTTTCAGGCACCGGCTTCTGCTGAGGACTTTCGGATGACTGTTGCCAGACAAAGACTGACGGCCATGCCACCAGTGAAAACCACACCTAAGCCCCACTGCATCACTTAGACCCAAGACCAAGGCCACCCCTAGGAAAACACCTTCCTCAGAGCCCAGTCACAGACTACCTCCCACCCAACCTGCTCAGTCTCAGCAGTTATTTAGGTGGCTGAGGATTTAATCTTTGTCATCAGGGGGGTAACCAGTCTGCTTCAAGCTACCACAGCCAAAAGAAAAGGGGACATTTCTCCAGAGGTGCTTTTGGGAGGACTCTGAATTTCTGGACTCAGACACTGAAGAACAGCCCCTGGCAGCCATTGAAGATTCAGATGCTGAGGAATCCATTCCTTCTGCATCCCCTCCTGAGGCCTGTCATTCAGGGAGACCTTAAATTCTCTGAGAGCATTTCCATTGGGAGGCTCAGGACTACCCCCCAGTCAAAGAAGAGACAGAGTGTTCCTGGACTTGCCACAACATAAACCCTTGGCCATTCCTCCCATTCTGGATGTGGTGGAAGATGTCTTCTGGGAGTCTGGCCTCACCCCTGATGCTCTGTGCCCTGCACCCAGAAAGCCTGACAGATATATGGTGCTAGACACCCATAAGTATTTGTTCAAGAACCCTGAAACTGACCCAGAGGTCTTTATTTGGGGACCTAAAGGGGCTAGGGCCAGTTCCTCCAAAACTCCCATACTGTCTGACATGGAGAGCAGAGCCCGCTCCTTACTGATGTCAGTAAAAGTTAATAATTGCATTACTTGTGGGAAGCAAATACCTCATAAGGATTTTCATTTGTACTGTATTCCTTGCCTAGGCCCAGATCATAATGTGCCTTGTTGTCAGTTTTGTGCTAGATTTAAAAAGACTTGTAAAATGGCAAGCCAGGCCACAATAAGAGCAACGCCTCTTCAAAATCAAAGTTGCAGTTTATTAAAATAAAATAAAACGTAAGCGTAAAAACAGATACACGCTTTCGGCAAGCAAAATATCCCGTCTTCATCAGACAAATATAATATTTGTCTGATGAAGGCGGGATATTTTGCTTGCCGAAAGCGTGCATCTGTTTTAACGCTTACGTTTTATTTTATTTTAATAAACTGCAACTTTGATTTTGAAGAGGCGTTGCTCTTATTGTGGCCTGGCTTGCCATTTTACAAGTCTTTTTGTTCGTTTTTTGTGGATCATATTGTGCTAGATTTAACCAACGCACTATTAAGCGTCTGTATATTTTTGCTTCTAAATATTTTACTTCAAGATTTAATTATCCTGAAATGTTGTCTGTTAGCAATCCGGCTACCGGAGTTCACAAAAAGTGCAAAGAAAAAGACAGAGACAGACTATCGAGGTCCAAAACCGACAAAGTTTCTCCTAAGCCAGTCGCGGTTTCCCGGTACTGAGTGAGGTGCTTTTGCAGCCCCTGATACCCGCTACTTTTGAGTCGCAGGCCTCTACCGAGACCCATTCAGAGTCCGGTATGCCACGAGATTCTCAGAGCATTAAACCCGCGGATCTCTCCCTTGGATGGGTCCGGAGCCGCTGAGCAGGCACTGGCTTCTGAGGGTGTTTCCAGGCCTCAACATTTTTATATTAAACCAACGCCAGCCTCAAAAACATCTTCTATGTCTAAAAAACCGACTCATGAGCCACGTGCTCAGGCCCCTATGCCTAAAAAACAGATCGAAATGGCTGAGGATTTAATTATCTTGATCAGGGGTTCCCACCCCCCGCTAAGAGGCCTAGGCAAGGCACTGATTATGAATCTTCAGATCAGGTTTCCATTTCTTCTGATCAGGAACTTTCTATTCCACCTTATGAGGACTCTGATGCAGAGGAATCCATCCCTTCTGCTTCTCCTCCTGAGGATTTTTCTTTTGGAGAGACTTTGCATACTTTAAGGGAACATTTTCATTGGGAGAGTCGGAACTTTTCAGAATCCAAAAAGAGGCTTAGGGATTTTCTTCTTCTTCCTCAGCATAGGCCTTTGGCTATACCTCCTGTTTTAGACATTGTTGATTATGTTTTCTCAGAATCCAGCATGGCTCCTGATTTCCCTGCTTCCGGCTTCTAGTAAGCCAGACAGATATTACAGCGTTCCTGACTCCCACAAATTTCTTTTCAAAAATCCTGCTGCTCACCCTGAAACTATTTCTCAGGGTCCCAAGGCTGTTAAGGCTTCTACAGCCAGAAATCCTACCCCTTCAGATAGAGACTCGAGGGCGCTGGTTAGATGGGGTAAGAAGGTTTATAAGTCTGCAACCCTGGCAATCAGGGCTTTAAACTGCCAATTTCATATGCTTAAATATCAACAGCATATTATAGGCTTACTGAAACAGAAAATGTTGATTTCTGATTGTGTAGAAAATAGTTACAGGACTTATTGCACTCAGCTGAACAAGTTGGAAAGCATACTTTGCAATGTGATTTTGATTCCTTGGGAGATATCTTGCAGGGCCACCGTAACTGGATCTGTGATAAGAAGGCATGCTTGGCTCAAGGAGCAAAATCTGCCTAATCATGTTAAAGCTAAATTGTTGGATGATTCTTTACAGCAGGACAAAGGCAGAAGAGGTTTTAAAAAAGATGGAAGACAAAGTTAAATCTATGCAAACTGCAAAATATTTCTTGCAAGTGCAGTCACCCAGGTTCAGTACGATCTGAGGAAGACAACAGTCGAAAGTGCTTATCGGATATCTTCAAGGGACAGTTTTGAGCTTTTTTATTTTCCATTTTATTTTCAAGTCGAAGTTTTATTCGTATTAAAGGATTACATTTTAATTGGAACACTTGTGGATTTCGTTGATTGGCCATCCTTGGGTGGATTTTCTGTCTTTTTTCTGCCAATATTGACTGTTTTTGTGACAGACCACCTTTAGCGTTTGGGAGTTATTTATTTATTGGCCTACTAAGAATTGGTCCTTTCCAGTGTCCAACAAATCCGCTCAGGTCAAACCCAGACGCTCCAAAGGCTCCAGGGTTCAGTCACAAGGATCTTGCAGGACAAAGCAATGGGGTGCCTCCACCTCCAAATCAGGAGGTAGCAAAGCACCACCCTACAGTAAACAGTCTCAATGACTTTCCTCTGCTATCTTCAAGCACTTATCTTTTGGCAGCCCCTTTGGGGGGAAAACTAGCACTTCATGCTCAAAATTGGCATCTACTTACCCAGGACAAGTGGATCTTAAACATAGTATCCCAGGGGTACAGATTTCATTTCCACACATTGCCAATTCCAAACTGATGGCCAGATCTGCCACCAAATCAGTGGGCAGAGGCCCAGAAGCAAGTCAAGTCCCTCATGGATATGGGGGCTATTCAACCAGTACCAGAAAAGGAAAAAGGACAAGGGTTTTATTCAAGACTTTTCCTGGTACCCAGAAAAGACAAATCATGGCATCCAATTCTGGACTTATACATTCTAAATACTTTCCTGAACATTCCAAAATTCAAGATGCTGACTCTACAACAGCTACTGCCTATGCTAGGCAAGAATGCCTGGTTTGGTAACTGTAGACTTAAGAGGCATACCTGCATAACCCAATCAGGGAATCTTGCAGAAGTTACCTCCACTTCAAAGCAGGCTATTTGCATTACCAGTTCTCTGCACTGCCCTTTGACTTATCTACTCTGCCCAGGGTCTTCCCAAAGTGCCTGGCACCAGTAATTGCATTTTGCAGACAAAGAAACATTCAAATTTATCCATATCTGGGTGATTATCTCATTCAGGCAGAGGACAAGGACACACTTCTTCAACATCTGACGTTTGTAAAAAGGCTTCTAACGTGCCTAGGGTACACCATAAACAAAAAGAAATCACAAGTGGTACCCTCTCAAATAATTACATTCCTGGGTGCAAGCTTGAATACGACTGCCCAGATAGCTTTCCTCATGTCAGACAAACAAATTCAATTGACAACATACTTCAAACAAGTGGGAACAAAAACCCAGCTATCTGCAATACAAACTTTGCAGGCTTTGGGGTTCATGACATCCTACATTCTACTAATTCCATATGCAAGACTGCATATGAGGAAGCTTCAGTGGTACCTAAAAAGCTTATGGAGTCAACATTGTCGCAGCCTGGAAACAATGATTCCTCTCATTCCCTGCCTGCAACAGGAGTTCCTTTGGTGGGCAGAGGTATGTCACCAAAACAAGGGACTGTCATTCATTCTACCACCTGCCACCCAAACCCTGACTACAGACGCATCAGACTATGCTTGGGGGGGGGCCCATCTGGCAGGGAGATGCATTCAGGGCGAATGGAGCCCAAATCAAATGCATCTACATATTAACCAGAAAGAAATGCTAGCTGTACAGAATGCTCTGACAGCCTTCAAGGACTTCTTTCATCCAGGACAACTACTGATAAAGACGGACAACACCACAGTTATGTGGCACATAAACAAGCAGGGGGGGTACCTACTCCTACCCCCTTTGCAGACTAGCCATGGCCCTGTGGAACACAGCCTTGACTTACCAAATACATCTTCAAGTTCAGTTCCTGCCAGGAAAACAAAATACTCTGGCAGACTACCTAAGCAGAAGTCTTATGGACCCACACAAATGGAAACTGGATCCTCAGACCCTTCAGCATGTTGACAGGAAAATGGGGGAGCCCAGTCTTAGATCTATTTGCCTCTCCCCAGAACTATCAGTTGGACAAATTCTGCACAAGAACTCATCACAAAAAAGCTTGGAAATTGGATGCTGTATCCTACAGCTGGAAAAACTATGCCTTTCCCCCTCTGCCTCTGCTCTCCAATGTTAAAAGTCAGACAGGAAAAACCAAAATTGATTCCGACTGCTCTGGACTGGCCTCGCAAACACTGGTACCCGCGTCTAAGGAATTTGTCACACCTTCCTCCATGGTACTTGCCCCAAACACCTTATCTACTGTCTCAGCAGAACTAGCAAATTCTGCACACTCCGCTCCAAACTCTGAATCTTGCAGCATGACTAATCAACTAATTTCACCAATCACGTCTCTCAGTAAACTTGTGATGGATGTCATTTTGGAGGCTAGAAGGCCTAGTACTAGAAAATCTTATGCTGATAAATGGAAGAGATTCTGTGCTTGGAACCAAGCACAAGGAATAAACACAGCTAAGCCTGATATTCCTGAAATTTTGCAATATTTAACTGAGATGCATCACAAGGGCCTATCTTTTTCTTCAATAAAAATCTATGCCTCTGCCATCTCGGCTCATTACAACACAGAGCCTCCTCTCTTTTCTCATCCCCTGCTAAAGCAGTACCTCAGAGGGACCAAAATTTTATGACCTCCCAGAAGAGCACTGACTCCTGCATGGGACCTCAATTTTGTGCTGGAAAAACTCACCCTACCTCCTTTTGAACCAGCTGCTACTGCAGACATAAAATTTCTTTCTTGGAAGACCACCTTTCTTTTAGCAGTCACTTCAGCCAGAAGGGTTTCAGAACTACAGGCTCTCATGGCAGTGGAGCCTTTCATTATCTTTTACCCGGACAGGGTGGCCTACAGGACCAATCCTCCTTTTATGCCTAAGGTGGTATCCAGTGTGGCTCTTAACCAGACCATTCACCTGCCAACTTTTTTCCCAAATCCGCAGAACAAGGGGGAGAGAATTCTGCATTCATTGGATGTACACAGACAACTAAGATTCTACTTAAACAGGACAAAATCTCTAAGAAAGTCTGAGCAACTACTGGTGGCATTTGCTGCAGGAACAAAGAGGGGGAAGGCTATATCAAAGCAGACTATTTCAAAATGGATAAGCCATTGTATTCATTTCTGCTACATGCACCATGGTAAACCTGTGCCCAAGGGGATCAGATCCCATTCCACCAGGGCTGCTTCTACTTCTGCAGCCTTTCTCAGAGGGGTTCCTTCTAGAGACATTCTAGAAGCTGCTACTTGGAGCTCAGTTCATACGTTTACAAAACATTACCATTTACCTTTCTCTTCTAAATCCAGGGCAGGCTTTGCCACTGCAGTCCTGCAGGGCCTTATAGCTGCTCCTAATGCTGTTTAATTCCATCCCTCCCATCCATAGCTTTGGGATTCTACCCAAATGTAATGACTGCAACAGTGAAGCATGAAGAACATAGTACAGTTGTGTACACTTACCATAAATGTAGATGTTCGAGTATATTCTCTGTTGCAGTCCAGGTTACCCACCTGCCAGCCCCCTTTTTTCTCTATTATTATACCTCTTCTTTCCTTCACTATGCTCAAAAGCCTTTGTGGCGTATTTGCTTTTTGTTGCAGGTAAATATTTTGTGTTCTAAAATACATGCGCATAGATATATATATATATATATATATATATATATATATATAATGTGTGTGTGTGTGTGTATATATATATATATATATATATATATGTGTGTGTGTGTGTGTGTGTGTGTGTGTATATATATATATATATATATATATATATATATATATGTGTGTGTGTGTATATATATATATATATATATATATATATATATATATGTGTGTGTGTATATACATATATATATATATATATATATATATGTGTGTGTATATATATATATATATATATATATATATATATATATATATATATATATATATATATATATTATTATTATTATTTTTTTTTTTTTGCTCCCCATTTTTTTGGGGGGGGGCTGCCATCTGGGGCAAGAAAAACTGATTAAAATGGCGTCGGCTGCAAGTTTTATACCCCTGATGACCTGACGTCATGGAAGAGGAGACAGCAACCGATACAGGACCCAAAACTTTGTTATTTAAGCCGACTGAGGGCAACCTGCCAGCAGATTACCCAAATGTAATGACTGCAACAGTGAATACACTCGAGCAGCTACATTTATTGTAAGTGTACACAACAATATATATTTGAGGATCATTACTGCAGTACGAGTTCCCACCATACAGCCATGCCCTTCCCCTTTGCACTTGTCACTTACATGTGGTGGCTCCTGATATCATTGTTCTCTCGTGAGGTTAGGAGAATTTCTGCTTGCCTTAGGTTCTTCCTTCCTAATATTATGACCAGGCCCTCTTGGAAGGAGATTAACCTATTATGACTAATCTGCTTGTCTCTTGGGGTTATTCAGCCATTCGTTTTGTGGCTTCTTCAAAAAAAGAACAAAAAAAATTTGCGACAGAAGTTTTCCTTTCTTAACAAGCAGCATACTGATGTCCTCCGTATGAGAATGAAAGGAGCTCTGCTCTGGGAGTGAACCCTGAAAGATGCTCACAGGTGGCTGTTTCTCAAAGAATTATACACAACAGTGATCATTTTCTCTGGATGTTGTGGTGAGCCTTCTCAAATAACTAAATTTTTTCATGTATACCTTCCCACCATTCCTTGTCATTTAGAGTATTATCACAAAGTTTAAATAGCCAGAGCATATACTAGTTGCCTGTTGGTAGCAGATGTGTGTACAATGTTGATGTCAAGCAGGTACAAGCCAACAAAGTTGTCCTAGTTTTGGCACCAAGTTCAATGACAGCATGCTTCTTCTCAGGGTGTGACACACGGTTTTAGATCCCTTATTTCTGAATTTTCAGATGTGATGGAAACATTCCACTTGGCAGACTTGCTAGGTGGAAGATGATGTCCATTGGGGCAAAAAAGTGTAATTTTTCTTACCTTGTTTATCCTGTACATAGTTTTGACCCACCTCTGGCACCTGTATGAGGTGGGTTTCTGTCATGCCTTGGTGTAAAGGTCGATATACCTGACATTTTTACCCATCATTACTTTCTTCAGGGTAAGACTGTGGTCTTGCACTGCCTGTTTTAAACTATTTGTTAAAATGGTTCTGCATCTCTTTTTTGAAAATCCCTTCTGTGCTGTGAAACAGCATGCTTGTTTGGCCACTTTTTGAGCCTGTGGATTTGGGAGTTTTAAAGTGTATGTTGGGAGACTTGTTTCTTGGTGTGTGCTCCGTGGTTTTCCAGTTGTACTGGACTCCATTCGTTTACCTGTCTTTGCTGAACTGCTATTTCTCTCCTTTATTCCATTTTAAGATGGGCTGTCAATTGCTAGGCAAAGTAATTTAAGCAGATTGCTAACTGCAGAACCTTTTACCATCAGGCAGCTTAACCATATCTTGGAAAATGTTGCTAATGTCCTATGATAAGTGCGTGGCTGTTTCCTGTAATTTCTTTAAAATTGTGTTCAATATGGACATTGTATTGTGACCATCTAATTCATCATTTCCAACTACTGCCAAACATGGCTTTTTGGTCCATAACACCCTAAAAGTTGGGTGTGTTTTAGGCACTTTATTGCTATTCGAACTAGCTTTCTCAGCTTTCCCCACTTTGGTCTTGATCCATCCATTCACAATCTTTTTCCATTTTTGCACATGGGTTCAAGGTGTCACTTCAACACTCGCAATCAAGAGCCAAGGTTCACACCACTGGGTGACAAGCCCTACCACTGCTGATGTTCGTGTTTCACTGTTGCAGTCATTACTCTTGGGTTATCCTGCTGGCAGGCTACCTGCAGTCGGCCAGAATTCCAAAGTCTAGGTCCGGCATCTGTTGCTGTCACCTCTTCCCTGACGTCAGTGCGCCAGGGATATAAACGATGCAGCCGATGCCATTTTCTTCAGTCTTTCCTGCCGCGCGTTGCCCGAAGCAAAAGCAGTTCGCAAGTGCCAGTCGGCCGACTCCTGAGATTTTCATATTCGAATTTCAGAACCGAAGTCTTCATTAAAGCTAAGTACCCCGTTGGGGAAATTTTTTTCTTGCTCCAAACCGATGTCAGAAAAAGTTTAACAATTGTATTTCTTGTGGGAAGCAAATACCTCATAAGGCAGGAAAATGTATTCAGGGCACATGGCCTGCAAACCAGATGCATCTACACATCAAAAAGAGATGCTAGCTGTTCAAAATGCCATGAAAGCTTTCAAGGATCTACTTCATCCAGGACAGTTACTGATAAAGACATACAGCACTACGGTCATGTGGGACATAAACAGGGAGGTACACATTCCTAACCCCTCTGCAGACAAGCAATGACCTTATGGGACACTGCATTGGCTTTTCAAGTTCACCTGCAAGCACAATTCCTGCCAGGAAAAACAAATACTCTGGCAGACGAACTAAGCAGAAACCTCATGGATCCCCACAAATGAAAACTGGATCCACAAGTCTTCAGCATGATAATAAGGAAATGGGGATCACCAGACATAGATCTTTTTGCCTCCCCTCACAACTGCCAATTGCAGAGATTTTGCACAAGAATTTATCACAAGCAAGCATGGAAAGTGGATGCCCTATCCTTCAGCTGGAAATATCTAACAGTATATGCCTTTCCCCCATTACCTCTCCTTCCCAGGGTACTCCTAAAGGTCAGACAAGAGAAGCCAAAAATGATACTGATTGCACCAGACTGGCCACGCCAGCACTGGTACCCAATCCTGAAGAGCTTGTCTCAAGGTCCAGCATGGCTACTGCCTCACACTTCTCACTTGCTGAGCCAACAAAACAGTCTATCTGCACAGCCAACTCGGGACCTTAAATCTGGCAGCATGGCGGGTAATGTAGCCATTCAGAAAACTCCTCTTTTAAAAGCTGTTACGGATGTTATCTTGGAGGCCAGGAGGCCCAGTACCAGAAAATCTTATGCAGAAAAATGGAAGAGATTCTCTGCTTGGAACCAGGAACAAGGCATAGACACGTACCAAATATACCTCAGATTTTACAATACCTAACTGAGATGCTAAACAAAGGCATTTCTTTCTCATCTATTATGATTCATGCCTCTGCCATTTCAGCCCATTACAATACGGAACCACCTATTTTTTCTCATCCTTTAAGGCAGTACCTCAGAGGGGCCAAAAACATTAGGCCTCCAAGGAGAGCACCAATTCCGGCCTGGGACCTCAATTATGTTTTGGAAAAAGGTAATAGTCTCCAGTGAAGAAACTGCGAATGTAAATACCATGGAGTTCCAATAAGTGCTCCAACACCACTAAAATATACGGTCTCTAATTCCGTTGTAATACCATGAAACAACTTGCTGAATATTTCCACTGTGTCCCAAGCAATTCACCAACACGAATCGAATAAAACCAAACCAGTTTTATTAACGATAGCACTCGTAAGATGCTGGATGACTTCAGCGTCTTGTACCAAAATGTTAACACTGAAAACGTATAACAATAAAATGAAAATGAGATAAAAAACTCTATATATTAAACACTGCGGACAATGCTAAAAATTAAGTTAAGCACTTTCACCCATATCTTATGGGCTTCTTCAGAACACCATTAAATTGAACTGTCCGCCTTATAAAACTTTCAAGGCGCCAAATTTGAATGGAACTGTTAAAAAATTTAAAGAAACAGTACATTGTCAATTCCAGTTCAAAACTAAGCTACCCATATCATTTGTTACCTGCATTATTGCATTTATAACTAAATAGCACGCTAGAAAACAATCAACTGAAATAAAATATAAGGTGCAATGCATCTATAAAGTATTCAGTGTGTATATATATATATATATATATATATATATATATATATATATATATATATATATACATACATACACACAAATTGTCAACTTTTTCCTATGACATCATTGCTTGGGACGCTTATCAGTGGAAATATTCAGCAAGTTGTTTCATGGTATTACAATGGAATTAGAGACTGTATATTTTAGTGGTGGTGGATCACTTATTGGAACTCCATGGTATTTATGTTTTGGAAAAACTTACACTGCCTCCTTTCGATTCAGTATCAACAGCAGATATAAAATTCTTATCCTGGAAAACAGCTCTGCTCCTAGCAATAACCTCTGCAAGGCGAGTCTCAGAGCTACAAGCACTCATGGCTGTGGAACCTTTCATCATTTTCCATCGAGACAGGGTTTCTCTGAGGACGAACCCTACATTTATGCCAAAGGTGGTGTCCAGTGTGGCACTCAACCAAACCCTTCACTTTGCCTACCTTTTATCCTAATCCACAGAACAAGGGTCAGAAAATTCTGCATTCTTTGGACATACACAGACAGTTAAAATTCTACTTGAACAGAACTAAAGCTTTCAGAAAAACTGAGCAACTTTGTGTCATATGCTGCAGGTTCACATGGAAAGGCCATCTCAAAACAGACTATTTCTATAATGGATAGGCCATTGCATCCGTTTCTGCTATTTTCAACATGGCAAATCAGTGCCCAAGGACATTAGGCCTCATTCCACCAGAGCAGCAGCCACTTCAGCAGCCTTCCTCAGAGGAGTACCAATCAAAGATGTCTTAGAGGCTGCAACTTGGAGTTCAGTGCATACCTTCACAAAGCACTACCACTTAACTCTTTACTCTAAGTCCAGAGCAGGCTTTGTACTGCAGTTCTGCAGGGCCTCATAGCCTCTCCTAATCCTATTTAGCCCAGCCACCCTTCCTCAGCTTTGGGATTCAACCCAAGAGTATTGACTGCAACAGGGAAACACGATGAACATAGTACAGTTGTGTACCTACCATAAATGTAGATGTTCGAGTGTATTCACTGTTGCAGTTCAAGTTACCCACCATCCCCCTTTTCTTTGCTGGGGCTTATCTGCACTTCTCTATCCTGTACAACCTTTTTGGTGTATTTGCTTGTAGATGAAGGACATGTTATTTTTGTGCATGTATTTTTATTGGCATATTCTTTCAGCCTTCCAATTTAGGGACACCTGACATCTGGGGCAAGAAAAACTGAAGAAAATGGTGTCAGCTGCATCTTTTATACCCCTGGTGCACTGATGTCAGGGAAGAGGCGACAGCAACCGACGCCGGACCTGGACTTTGGAATTCTGGCCGACTGCGGGTAGCCTGCCTGCAGGATAACCCAAGAGTAATGACTGCAACAGTGAATACACTCGAACATCTACATTTATGGTAGGTACACAACTGTACTTTCTTCCATACCACATGCTCGCACTCGCACGCGCACTAATGCTTATGAGCAGCATATTTAGTGTCTAGTCCACCTACTGCATGTCTTTGGAATGTGGGAGGAAACTGGAGTACTCAGAGGAAATCTTCACCAATACAAGGATGAAGTGCAGACTCTGCACAGAAGGCACGCCAGCCAAGAATCAAACCATAGAACCTCTTGCTGTGAGCGTATCAGCACCATCTCCTGTGCTACCCTGCTCTCCTGACAGGTTTTTATATTGTTAGGACTTAGAGCTGTGTAGCCACTGAGAATGCTTCACTCAAGTGTCTAATATTGGGGAGTCTTCTATAGATGATGATTACTGTTACATCATTCTGTGTCTTGATGGCCTTTGTTTGTAGCTGTTTGTGGAGTTCCCTGAAAGTCAGTCTAGGCTATTTTTATATTTTCTTTTATGCTTAAGATTTTAAGACACAAAAAAAAACCAAAGAAAACACTGTGGATACGAGTGAACTGGCTGATGAAGAGGCTAGATATGTCATCTTGGCAGATGCCTTCATGGCATGCACTGACTGGTGATATTTTTTTTTCCCCAAGTATGTATGCACGTAAAGAAAAAAAATCTAAAGTTGGGGATTGCAGGAGAGAGTATCATTAAACCTCCTCATAGAGCTCAGTTGATGTGGGCAAGTGCCTATCAGTTCATCTTTCTGTCAATTTTTAGTTAATGTAGTTGCAAAATTTCTCCTTTGTTTGTAGAGGCTGTTAACTTTGCACAATTTCATGTCAGAATGTTGCAGAGTAAATGAATAAACTATTTTAAAGCATAGTACTGTTAGCATATATGTTTAATTAAAATAGTTTAGGTTGTTCATATCAATTTGGTCTTTCTTATGAACCTCATTTCCATTTTTTTTTTTTAATGTTTATCACTTTAGGATTGGAGGATGTTTGGTTCCATTCCAATGCAGATGGTACATCAGAAGGAAGTTTTTGCAAACTATCTGGCTACTGCCTTTTCTGTGGTAAGCAACTTTTTTTGATTACAATACACAGTTAAGAATTTTTTACTTAAGTTTAGAAAATTTTGTAATGCGTCAGAACGTTAGCTGTGTATTCTTTAAGCTTTTGGATGCGTTTTCATCTTGTTTGTAGGGTCCCTTTATATTGGACAACTGATGGAAACACCACCTTTTTTGTTTTGTCCTGCTTGAAGTCTGAGTATGATATGCCAAGCTGCCCTTTTTGTGCTAGATTTAACAAGAAGACAGTTAAGCATAGGGTCAAAACCCTCAGTCAGTATTTAGTCTGGTAACCCTCTGCCTTCACATGTCATAAAGTCTTCTAGTTCCCAGGTCTTCGTCCGGAAGAAGCAAAAAAAAAAAAAAAAAAAAAAAAAAAACTTTAAGGAGAAGGATGTGCGAAAGGCCAAAAACCTCTGTCGCTTAATTCCCTCCTTATCCTGAGTTGCCAGCATTGGTGAGATGTCTTTGCAATACCCTGGTCTAAACCTGTTAAACCAGAGCCCTCTGGCACATCCCCTATGGTGGCTGCCATCACTACGTCCCTGTCCATATATGCCAGCACCAGGTAGATGTCAGCTGGGACTGATGCTACTAAGCAGACAACTTAAGACTCCATGGTTCTGATGAAAGAGGATGAAGGTGGTATACCCTTGGTTATAGTTTGGGAAGAATTACTTGGGAACCATGTTGAGATTGTGCCAGCCTGTGACTTGGAGGCCTTGTCAGCTCCCAATCCCAGGACACCCAAGCGTATGACAGGTTGGTTTGCCCCAATCAGTGCTGTCTGGATCCCCTGACACCTTTATTGTGGTCTATCCACAGGATGTAGTCGGACTTGCACAAGTCTTCATGGATTTTGAGTTCAACAGCATCCTGGTAAGTACTTCTTGTGGGAAAAGCAGAAGGGGCATTCCTCCCCCCTCCCCCCAAAGACAAATTGCTCTGAATCAGATGATTAAAATAACTTTGCCTATGTTGAGCATCTTCCACCTTCAGCAGTGTTTGGATTCTGATTCAGTAGATAGCTTGTTCCCAGACTCGCCCCCTGAGGACTTGTTCTTTGGAGATTTTTATCATATTGAAGGGAAACATTTTACAGCTGGGAGTGCTGGGTTTTAATGGAGTCTCTGAACTGTGTAACATGCTTTTAAATGAAGCACTCATTTTTTTCTGTCATTTTAAAAGTGATGTAAAGTTAACTGAAATCATTTTTCTGTGGAAAAATGTACTTTTGATTTTTACATCTTTTTTTAATTATGTAAGACATAGGCAAATACATTTACCTTAAAGAAAAACTGTATTAACATATTGCTAGTTTTAAACTTTATTCATTACATATGTTCTTGTGTATTTTAGTTCGGCATTACATCAATTCCTGCCTTCCCTTAAACCTCACTCCTCTTCCAGTAGATTTTTTTTACGTGTATTGTTTCCACAGTTTCTCTTTTTTCTATGTAATTTGCTCCTATTCATCGCCACTTTGGTTAGTTCCCTAGGCCCTTGATCTAGCAGCTAGTAGTTCCCTTGGCCCCTGTCTAGTAGAGCTGTTGGTATGATCCCTGGTGTGAACTTTGTTACCCATCCACTCGTCAAGGTTCCTCTTGAAGAGTGATAGTGAGGGGCGCTCTGTCTTATGTAGATCGGGACCTTGTTCCATAGCAAGGGAAGTCTTTGCGAAGGGACTCTATCCCTCCAGCATGTTCTATTCATTGTTGTGCTGAGGTTTATATCCCTAGAGCGTGTAGCTCGAGTAGATTTGGTTTTGCTAAGATGGAGCATGTTCAACAGTTCTGGGTTGGACGTGGCTCTGTATGTTAGACGGAGATCGCCTCTGAGAAGGCAGTATGCAACAGAGAAAAGCCTTAGTTTTTTCAATCATGCTGCATAGGGCAACTGTTTGAGGCCAGTAATCCTCTTAGTGAGGTACCTCTGTGGTCTCTCCAGCTGCTGGCGATGCCTGGCCAGGTACATTCCAATTGGTGCATTGTACTCAATAATGGGCCTGATGAGGGAAGAGTACAGGGGCACCACTACATCCTTAGATCTTGATTCGAACCCTTTCATGATCAGATGGGTGACATAGAAGGATTTTCTAACCACCTTGACAACATGGTTATCAAAGGAAAGCTGACTATCTACTTGGGTCCCTAGATCCCTTATTACTTATTCAGATTTCAGGAGGTTACCTCCTGTGTGGTAGTTTGTGGGTACTCTGTTTTTTCCAAAGGGGATTACTATGCATTTTTTAGCATTTAGCTTGAGACCATGGCTTTGACACCATACATCAGTCTCATTAAAGCCCTTCTGAAGGATATCCATGTCGGCCGGAGACTCTGTTATAGCACACAGTTTGCAGTCATCTGCAAACTTGGTCAGCCACAGCTCTTCAGTGCTTGCCTGTACTTCTGAGAAGTATATGCCAAACAGGAGGGGCCCCCGGACAGAGCCCTGAGGCACACCGCTCGTTACTGGTCTGGATACGGACATAGATCCCGTTACTGTTTGTGTGATCTTTCCGAGAGCCAGTTTGCGATCCATCTTGTGACGTAAGGGTTTATGCCCAGGTTGGTGAGTTTATCAATAATACCCGAATGGGGAATGGTGTCAAATGCTTTAGCAAGGTCAAGGTAAGCCGTGTGTACCTCCTTTCCCTTATCTATACCCTGAGTAACTGTCTCAAAGAAGTCCACCAGGTTCAGGAGGCATGATCTGCCCTTGATGAAGCCGAACTGTGTGGGGTCAAGTGTTTGGAGGTTCCCAGTCTCTCCATTTGAGTTCCATAATGATTCGCTCCATTGCCTTACAGATCAGACTGGTTAGGCTTATTGGTCGGTAGTCCCCAGGGTCGGTTGTGGGCCCACCCTTGTGCAGCGGAACCACCGTTGCTGTGCACCATTCTATGGGCACATATCCTGTCGAGAGGCTGAGACTCAACAGGGTATTCAGATGCGGGGTTAATTCATTTTGGAGCTCGCGTATGACACAGCCCGGGACACCATCTGGTCCCATAGAGGCAGTGTGTTTAGCTTTAGATAGAGCCTTATTAACAAATGTATTGGTAATAATTGGAGTTACACAATCCCCTGGAATAGTAATAGGCCCTGCAGGTGGTGGTGGGGGGATTTGCACTGAACCGGTCAGCCAAGATGTTGGCAATGTCAGTGGGGTCAGTGTATTTTGTTCCATTTTGTACTAGCTCAGAACAGACCTGAGCGTTGCCATTTAGGTTTTTGACGTAACCATAGAAGGCCTTATGGTTATCCTTGCAACTTTCTTTTTGAAAATGGCTTTAGTTGACTTGATGAGGGCCCTCAATTTCTTACTAATGCTGATCAGGGATGATTTTTCTACTTGAGATTTGGCCTTTTTTTTTGTATAAGTCTCCTCCTTTTATTGTATAGTTTGCTTATGGCCGGGGTCCACCAGACTGGCTTCTTCTTGCTTGAGGAAGTGGTCTTGGTTTTATTTGGGATAGCATGGTCCATGCAATCCTGAAGGTGTATGTAAAGTGCCTTGGTGTAGGATTCTGCATCCTGGATATCATTATCCTTCTGCAAGGGAATAGTGAAGCTTTCCACTTCTGACGCAAGTAGTTTGAAGTTTGCTTTGGAAAGGTTTTTTACGATCGTTTCTTTGACTGGGGGAGGTGGAGGAGTGAGGATGTCCAGGGTTATCAGTCTGTGGTCTGATCTGACCAGAGAGGGAGTGATAACGGGTGTGGTACAATGGGCGCCCATATTTGTGATGACTAAATCCAATATGTTGTCCCCTCTAGTGGGAGAGCATACCAGTTGTTCAAGGGCATTTGAATTTATAAATTCTATGAACCGTTGGGCATAGGAGTTAGAACTTTGGTAGTTCGCCCAGTCTATACCAGGGTAGTTGAAATCACCCAAAATTATGGTGTTTGGTTGGACTTATATATTTTCCAATGCCTCAGGGAATGCTGAGTCAGCATCTTAGGACATGGTGGGCGATCTATAACTGGCTACGACTTGAAATGTGGTTTTGCCTGCTGATAGTTGTGCATGGATGATCTCTGGGGTATCATGCTGCACCAGTAACCTGGAGATGTGGGTATCCTTAATGAATATAGATACACCTCCGCCCTTTGTACTGTGATCAGATAACTAAGGCTGGAAGGTATGATATGAATTGTAACCTGGTAGTGCTGGGGTGCTCTCTGGAGCCTTGAACTAGGTTTCCGTCACTGCGCAAACATCGATTTTCTCCATACTGAGGAGTGCCTCGAGTGCGTGCATTTTGAGGTTGAGACTTCTGGCGTTGAGCAGCATTACCCTTAGTTTTTGGTTACCTGTGCTGGTTACGGTGGTTGGTTTGTCCTTTGAGCCTTGCCTAAAAAAGGCACTATGGGGGACGGCAAGAGCCTTGGCCAGTATTCGAAAGCCTAGGGGTGACGGGTGCAAACCATCTCTGGTGAAACAGCGAGGCTTGTGTATCATGTCATCCCAGACAGACACTGGATCCCCTTAGAATGACACCAGAAGCTTAGCCAATTGTTGAAATTGATAATTTTATCTTTGTATTGTGGTATCATTCTAGGTGAAGGTAGTATGCTACTCAAGGTCAGGGTCATACCAGCTTGGGCTACATGATCAGAGAGCTCCTCAGTGTCTCTTTTCATGTAGTCCAGGGAGGTACGTCTTAGATCATTCCCACCAACATGTACAATGACAGCGTCATACTTGTACTTGTTCTGGAGTGACCGAAGTTCCTGTGTTATGTGGTGGATCCTAGCACCTGACAGGCAGCTGACAGTAACCTCCTTTTTCAACCTTGAGTGGAACATCTGTGTGCCTTACTATAGTCTCCTATTACTAGTGTGTGGGGTATGGTGTTTTGCCTTAGGGGCTGTCGTGAGGCACACTGCCGAGATGAATTGTGTTTTCTGGCTTGTGTTTGGAGGTGCAGGTTGCTTGCTTTGTCTGCTTTGGAGGGCCCGGTTTCTTTTTCAGATTGGTACCTAGTGCCTCCGAATATGTTTTTGTGTATTTATGTGTATGTTTTGCCGGTGCTTGTTTTGTAGATCCATGTGTGACTGGTGGTGTGATGCTAGTGTGTCTCTTCTCCTCTTGACTGTTACAGTCATGGGTTGAGAGTGCTTAGCCTCCAGTCTGGCTGTGTATTTGCATCTCTCAAGTGTTTGTGTCTAGAGGTAAGAGGAGAGGGGTGTCTGTATACATGAGGCAGTTGTGACATTGCCTCAGGATGCCCAATTCCACCAGATGAACTGGAGAGAGTACACCTGAAGCTGACCTCTGGACATGCTTGGAAAAGTAAATTTCACTTGTCTTGCAGACAATCGAGGGTCTTATGCTGTATCATAATAGTGCTGTCTAGGAGATTTGGAAAATAATAGTGCTGTCTAGGAGATTTGGACAAGTGCTGATTTGGGTTATGCAAGTGCTGCAATAAGAGCAGTTGATCTGAAGCACTTGAGTTGAGGCTTGCGTAGTTCTAAGGGAAAATTTACAGTGCAGACTTTGTGGAGCCAGGAATAGTATACCCCAGCTAACCAGAGCTGCCCGACGCTGCTCTGTGTGCAAGACCTCACAAAAAGAGAGTTGCAGGGTTTTGAGAGGGAGATCAAGGAGTTTGGAACTGACCCAAAATAGCCAATAAAACTACAGTTTCTAGGCAGTAACCACTCCTACAGGGACAGGCAGGCTGCTCATTGTTAACCACTGGTGAACACAGAGACTTCCCTTTAGCCAAAGTAAGCACTGGCCTCCAAGAAACGAATAGCAACTCTGTAACTAAACTTTTTTTTTAATTATATAAAGTGGGAAAATAGCAAGATTTTTTTGTCGGCTGATGCTTATGTACTCCAGCCGCTCTGACGTCGGAGAGAAATGCGACATCAGCCGACGTCGGACCCAGATTTTGGAATCTGGCCGACCGAGGGCTGCCTGAGGCAGGACAAACCCATATGTTATGACTGCAGTTGCGTATCTATCGGACATCTACATTTATGGTAGATACAAAACTGTACTTTTTCTATTTTAGGCGAAATGTTTTGTGAGAGGGGTTTACCCTAAAGAGTTGCTAACAGAGACATTGGATGAAGTATATCAGGGATGGGGTACCCGCTACAAACCTTTACTTGGCCATCCCATTTCCACCACAGTTATATCAGAATCAAAATCTAAGGATTTGTCTGGATCATGCTCTATTGAGCACAACTACTTTTCCTTGATTTTTAAGAATATTTTACAGAACAACTGGTCTATACTCAAGACAAATACAGACATTTTAGGGGTAGTAGGAAACAAACCCACCTTCATACACCGGGTGGGTAATAATTTTAAGAGAACTCTGGAAGGAAGGGATAACTCCTTCAGACATGTTAGGGGCACCCACCCGTGTGGTAGATGTGTTCAGTGTTCATGCATCAATATTTTAGACAGGATCAACTTGAACAATGGCCTGGGGAGTACAGTAAAATTTTGTAAGGGCAACTGTTATACCAAATTGGTAGTTTATTTGGCAACCTGTGAACACTGTCCTAGTTTCTATGTGGGCAAAACGGAATGCCCACTTAAAGAAAGGATATATGAACACAGAAATTATATCAAAACCAAAAAAGAAACTAGCGCCCTATACAAGCACACCATCTCTTGTTCCTTTCCTCCATTTTTCAAGTTTGGCATCATTGATGTAGTGGACATAGAACTCAGAGGGGGTGATGCGAAGAATGTTCTGTTACAGAAAGAGATTAGATGGCAACTGAGACTCAGGTCAAATATCCCCCCAGGGCTCAACGAATACATTAACATAAAAGCCATCTTAGTAGGCAAAGCCAATTTATGTTTAAACCCCTTCAAATCTATTTATTCACTCACTTTTCACTTCAAATCTGTATTACAAAATTTTGGAAGGGATTTATACTTGCAATTTCACCTTTTTACTTCTTCATCCTTTTAAAAAAATTTTTTTGACAACTAGTACTTACAGATATATTCCTTATACCATGATTACTTTTCATGCAATAAATTGTTTTATGTTTTTATGTAAAACACCATATGTCAAAAAATGTTTCCAAAAAACTTTTTAAAATATTTAAAATATTCACAACACTTAAATTACACATATTTATACGCATATCCACCATTCTTTTATGTCATTTTAGTAATTTTAAATAATATTCGACACAGTTTCATGTAACTTTTAACTAAGGAACAACCCAGTTGAGTTTTAAACAAAATGTGACTCAATTATTTTAGGCATTTCTACATGTCAATTTATTTCAATTGCTTTAAATTGTTTTATTTAAATTTTTAAATTGTTTAATTGAATCATTGAATGGGAAAAAATTCTGGGTACACACCTATATATAAAGCTTTTTGTACCAGTGGGATTTTATCTGATGAAGTTTGCCTATTTGCAGACGAAAGCGCTCATTGTGTTATATTGGATCTGTTGTTTTTTACTTCATTAAAGGAATTGGCTCCAACCAGTGGAACAGTGATTTTTTTTCTACAGTCTTCATTTACTTTTTGGTTCAACCATATATGAAACCTTCAGTTGTTTTCTTGTGAATTGCTTATCCAGTCTCTCTTCCCAATCTTTTCTAACCTTTTCTAATTCATTCCTGTAGTTACTGTGCAGTATTTTATATGCACTACTAATTATGCCCTACTAATTATCCCTTTAACAGCAACTTCTGTTCTAGATTCATTTAAAAAACTACCGGAGCAGGTCTTTTACCTAGGATTTCTGTACCCCTTTCTCTTTGCCTGTAACTCTTCGATCCTTGATTGGGAAAGCAGTCTCTAGCCTGCAGTCCAAATGTTTTTGCTTTTCCCCATTATTTTGCCTTTCCTTCTCTAGTTATTTGCTCCCAATACTTTTGTTCCTTTGCCAGTTTTCTCCAGTAAATTCCTGCCCCCTTTTGCCTATTTTCTGTACTTGTAATTGCATTCATTCCTATTGGCAAAATCTTTTCTCCATTCTTCATGTTGGCTTGTTTCTTGGAATACTCTGCTACTTTATGAATACAGTATGCAGTGTGACTGTTCTTAAAAGGGGGTCTGCCAAATTCCCCCTCTCCTCTTATTTCTAGAACTTTCTGCTTCGTCATCCTTTTCCCCGTTGAGTTATAGCTTTCTGCTTGTCTTATGCATGTGAACCTTAACTGTGCAACTCTAAAATAGCCCTTCAAATCAGGTAAATCCTAATCCACCTTGTTCTGTTGGAAGGATCAACTTATTCCACTTGGCCCTTGCCCTTTTCCCCTCCCACTTAAAATCCTTCAACTCTAATTACTGTCCATAACTACTCCTCTGATTGATGGTAAAAATATGCCTGACCTGCATATAAATTAAAGGAACTAAAAATATTTTTACTGCTTGTATCCTGCTGTCTATATCCATAAATAACAGCTTCCAGTTTCTCAGTTTTTATATTTTCTTTAGTCTCTTCCTGCATATTCTTAGCTGCCATAATAGACTTTTTGGTCCATACACCTAAATACTTCATTTTTATCTTGTCTCCATAAATATGGGTATTGCTGGTCCAATTTGTGTGAGCAAATAGTTTGCAGCTATAGCCTTTGTTTTATTTTAATTTTATATCCAGAAAAAGACTAATGTTCCACAACACTGGAGTATCTTTTTCTGGTTTTGGCAGGTACAAAATAATATATTCTGCAAATAAAGCCAACTTATATTTATTACCAATACCAATTGTATCCTTGAATTTCTGAGTCCTTTATTTTCTATGTGATTGGCTCGGAATATAAAACGAATGTAGGGGAAAGAGGACACCCCTGCCTAGTTCCTCTGTTCAGACACAACTCGAAAAGGAATCCTTCCTCAATTTTTGCCTCCAGTCCCTCTTGTATCCTCCTAATTAACCTTTACTGTATTAGGACAAGTAAATGCTTCATTGCCCTACTCATAAAATCCCAGCTTAGTCAAATGCTTTCTCTGCAACAAGACCCACCAACAACAGTAGTATTTTCGTACACTCTGCTTCCCTGTAGGTTTATCATTGTTCTGTTAATGTTGTCAAATGTTTGCCTTCCTTCTACAAAACCACATTGGTTCATATCTGTCAGTTTTGGCAACACTTGTGTCATTGTTTTAGCAGTTAGACATTCGCACTTCATAATCCATAGTGTATAATTAAAATGGGCCTATATGAAGCAGAGTACGACAGGTCTTTACTGTCTTTAGATACTACAGCCCCTACAGTTTTCTTCCAGGAAGCTGGTGCTTCATCTTTTTAAAATGCTGTTAAAACATTCCAGATATTTAGCGCTTTCTTCCCTCCTTGAGCCCATACTTCCACATGAACACTGTTCATTCCTGGAGACTTTTCTGCAGATGATTGTATATCACTTTTTTAATCTCCTTTCCTCCTATCTTAACTGTTGCTTGATAAGCCTCATCTACCTCTAACCTTGGCATACTTAAGTCTTCCACAACTATTTCCATCTGTGCTCTATCTTGTGTTCCACATTTTTCTGGTTTAAACAAATTTTCATAAAATTTCAGAAATAACTTGGATATCTCTACAGGAGTTGGTTATTTTTCTTGTTATAAGCTCCTTAAGTTTAGCAACAACTCTTTCCACTTTCTGTTGCAAAAGTTATTGTGCTAAATGTTTTTGTGCTGAGGAGTTTGTCATTTGCTTAATGGCAAGCTTTCTAAACTCATGCATGTTATCCAGATACTCCCTTTATTTTTTCGTTAGCACTTTACAATTGTGCATTTTCTTGATGTTCATAGTGTTTCACTGTTGCAGTCATCACTGTAGGGTTCTTCGTGCCGGCAAGCAGCCCTCGGTCAGCCAGAATCCCAAAGTCTGGGTCCGGCGTCAGCTGTTCAGTGATGCTCCCTGACGTCAGAGCGGCAGGAGTACAAAGCTGCTAGCCGACGCCATGTTCTCCAGTCTTTCTTGCCGTGCGGTGGAAGCAGTTCGCAAGTCCCGGTTGTCTGACTCCTGATATTTATCCGTGCTTCAGTCCGAAGACTTACTTCTTCTCAAAGCTAAGTACCCAGTTGGGGGAAACTTTTTTTCTTGCTCCAATCCGATGTCAGAAAAAGTTAATAGTTGTATTTCTTGTGGGAAGCAAATACCTCATAAGGATTTCCACTCTTACTGTATTCCTTGTTTAGGCCCTGACCACAATGTAGCTAGTTGTCGGTTTTGTGCTAGATTTAACCAACGTACTATTAAGCGGAGGTACAATTTTGCTTTTCACTACTTTGGCAGGCGATTTAATTATAAAATGTCGTCGGACACGCTTCCGACTACCGGCGTTCACAAACGACGCAAAGATAAGGACAGGCCTCAGAGGTCCAAATCAGACTGTTTACAAGCAGAGCCAGCTACAGGTACGGCCGTCGTCAGTGAGGCGCTTTCGCAGCCCCTGTCATCGGCCATTTCAGAACCGATTGCTGAAACAAACTCCCACGTGGAGCCAACTAGGCCTTTGAGTACTCCAGCTGCAGGACCTTCGGACAATGCTCCCTTGGATGGGTCCGGAGCCGCTGTGCAGGTTTCCGAGGGGGTTTTCAGGCCTACACAGCTTCTGATAAAGGCAAAGCTAAAGACAAAGGCGAAGACTTCTCCTAAATCAAAGACACCAGCCCAGACCTCTTCTGATCCGGGACCCAAATCTCAGAAACAGCTGCTTAAAATGGCGGAGGACTTACTAACCATGATTAGGGGTTCACATCCCCCTCCAGACAAAAGGCCAAGGCAAGAATTGGATTATGAATCCTCTGATCAGGCATCTATTTCTTCAGCGTCTTCCTCTGAACAGGAATATACTTTCCCTCCTTATGAGGATTCTGATGCTGAGGAATCCATTCCATCAGCTTCTCCCCCTGAGGATTTTTCTTTTGGGGAAACTTTACATGACATGAGGGAACATTTTCACTGGAAAGGACAGGAGTACTCTGAATCTGAGAAGGCTTAGGGATTTCCTTCTTCCCCAACATAGACCCCTGGCTATTCCTCCTATTTTGGATATTGTGGATGATGCTTTTTCTGAGGCTAATTTAACTCCTGACTCCTTTCCTCCAGCCCCTGCTAAGCCTGACAGATATTACAGGGTCCTTGACTCTCACTAGTTCCTTTACAAAAATCCTTCTGCTGATCCAGAAACAATTTCTCAGGGTCCTAAGGGTGTTAGGCCGCCTCTGCTAAAAACCCTATTCCGACAGATAAGGATTCTAGAGCTTTGGAGAGATGGGGCAGAAAAGTGTATACTTTTGCTACTTTATCTATTAGGGCTTTAAATTGTCAATTTCATATGCTAAAATATCAGCAATTCCTGCTGTCTGTTATGAAACAAAAGCTAGGTACCATTTCTGCATGTGCAGATAATAAGGAATTGCACGATTTGATGCATGCTACTGAGCAAGTGGGGAAGCATGGCTTACACTGTGGTTTTGATGCCTTGGAGGCTTCATGCAGGGCGGCTGCCACTGGCAGTCGTCAGAAGGCATGCCTGGTTAAAGGAACAAAACTTAACTGATCAAGTGAAAGCAAAGTTACTGGATGCTCCTGTTCAGCATAATGTTTTGTTTGGGTCTAAGGCTGAAGAGGTGATAAAGAAATTGGAGGATAAGGCAAAATCCATGCAAACGATTAAGGATTTCTTACAAGTTCAACCCCCAAGATTTAGCAGAAATTGGCCAACTAAAAATTGGTCCTTTCCCAGCTCGGACAGGTCTCAGAGGGGTAGATATAGGCGCTCCAGAGGGAGGGCCCAAGCACAGACCTCTTACAGACCTAGACAGTGGAGTGCTTCCACCCCCAGGGGTGGAGAGGACAGACCTCAATCTTATAGAAAACAGGCTCAATGTTTCCCCCTGCATGGCTTTAGGAACTTCTCTCCTGGAAGCCCCTCTAGGAGGAAAACTCTCTCTTTTTCAATAAAATTGGACTTACTTAACCCAAGACAAGTGGGTTCTGGATGTAGTTTCAAGAGGTTACAAATTCCACTTTCATACCTTGCCAAGACCAAACGGATGGCCAGACCTACCAAAACACCAATGGGCAGAGGCATTAAACCAGGTGGGATCCCTCATGGCTATGAGGGCCATAGAACTGGTTCCACAATCAGAGACGGGGCAAGGCTTTTACTCAAGGCTCTTTCTAGTTCCCAGAAAACAAAATTCATGGAGACCCATCCTGGATCTGTCAGTCTTAAATACTTTCCTAGAGATACCAAAGTTCAAGATGCTTACTCTGAAGCAGCTCGTGCTAAAATGCAAAAATATTAATATATTAATTAATAATATTAATAATTAATTATATTAATATTAATGTTAAGCAAAAATGCATGGATGGTGACATTGGATTTAAAGGAGGCTTACCTACACATCCCTATCAGACAGAAGTGCAGAAAATACCTCAGGTTCAAGGCCGGCTCGAAACATTACCAATTCTCTGCGCTGCCCTTTGGCTTGTCTACTGCGCCCAGGGTCTTCAAGTGCCTGGCACCAGTAGTAGCTTATTGCAGACTCAAGGGAATTCAAATTTACCCTTATCTGGTCGACTGCCTTATTCAAGCAGACAGCAAGGATGTCTTACTCAAGCACCTGGAATTTGTTCATAATCTACTCAAGTACCTGGGATTCACTGTGAACATAAAATCAAATTTGACACCCACACAACAGATAACTTTTCTGGGTGCTCTTCTAAACACAACAACCCAGAAGGCATTCCTGACATCCGAAAAACAACTACAGCTGGCTTCAACTTTCAAAATCTTGGCGTTAATGTCTCAGCTAACTGCAAGGAAATTCCTGCAGGCTTTGTGTTACATGGCCTCCTGCATCCTTCTCATACCAAATGCAAGATTAAATATGAGAAAAATACAATGGTACCTAAAAAGTGTATGGTCCCAGCATTGCCACAGTCTACACACACAGATTGCTGTCTTGCCTTGCCTACAAAAGGAATTCCATTGGTGGACCATGACATGTCTTCACAACAAAGGGAAAGGCCTTCAGTCTGCCTCCAGCCAGCCAAGTGTTAACCACGGACGCCTCGGATTACACATGGGGAGCCCACTTGCAGAGGAAAGGCCTGCAAGGTTTTTGGACAGAGGATCAGAAGCACCTACATATCAATTTAAAAGAGATCTTAGCTGTACAGAATGACCTCTTGGCTTTCAGGGATCTTCTACAGCCAGGACAACTACTGATACTGACAGACAACACCACAGTTATGTGGTACATAAACAAGCAAGGGGGTTCACACTCCTACCCCCTTTGCAGACTAGCTATGACTCTATGGAACACAGCTCTAGCTTGCAAAGTGGATCTACAAGCTCAGTTCCTGCCAGGGAAAACAAAATATTCTGGCAGACAAGCCTGAGCAGGAACCTGTCAGACCCACACGAGTGGATGCTAGACACCCAAATATTCAAGATGATTACAGAAGCCTGGGGCTGCCCAGACATAGATCTATTTGCACCCCCCCCCCCCACAACCACCATTTACAGATTTTTTGCACAAGGACATTTCACAAACTAGCATGGAAAGTGGATGCTCTCTCATTCAGTTGGAGAAACCTCTTTGGGGTATGCCTTTCCTCCACTACCTCTTCTTCCACGGGTGTTATTAAAGATCAAGCAGGACAAACCCAAGATGATTTTACTGGCCCCAAATTGGCCTAGTCAATTTTGGTACTCAACACTGATGAATCTATCCCAGGAGCCTCCTTGGATTTTACCTCAGATTCCAAATCTTTTGTCCCAACGCCAGGGCCAATTTCTGCACTCTCATATCAAAACTCTCAGCCTGGCAGCCTGGCGAATTCAGGGCCTATGATTAATTCTACCCTTCCCTAACAGGTCATGGATGTCGTCTTAGAAGCCAGACGGCCTAGCACTAGAAAATCTTATGCAGGTAAATGGAAGAGATTTTGCACCTGGATGCATGCTCAGGATTCGGATCCTCTCATTCCTAACATCCCATTGATTTTACATTACCTGACAGACATGCTACATAAGGGTTTATCCTTCTCCTCCATAAAAATACGTGCCTCAGCTATCTCTGCACATTACAATACAGATCCTCCAATCTTTTCACTTCCACTTCTGAAACAATACCTCAGAGGAGCAAAGAATTTAAGGCCCCCTAGGACAACACCCATACTTGCCTGGGACCTCAACTATGTTCTGGAAAAACTCACTCTGCCTCCTTTTGAGCCTGCTGCCACATCTGATATTAAGTATTTATCATGGAAGACAGCTATTCTATTTTCTTTGACTTCAGCCAGGAGAGTCTCGGAGTTACAAGCACTCATGGCTGTGGAACCTTATATTATTTTTCACCAAGATAGGGTGTCTTTAAGGACTAATCCTACTTTCATGCCTAAAGTGGTTTCCAAAGTGGCTTTAAATCAAACTATTCACCTGCCAACTTTTTTCACTAATCCACAAAATAAGGGGGAAAGGATCTTGCATTCCTTGGATGTACACAGGCAACTTCGTTTTTACCTGGACAGAACCAAGAATATCAGGAAAACAGAGCAACCGTTTGTTTCTTATGCAACAAATTCCCAAGGCAAACCTATTTCAAAACAGACCATTTCTAAATGGATTGCTCATGGAATCAGATTTTGTTACTGTCATCATGGAAAGCAAATCCCAGGAAAAATTAGGACTCACTCTACTAGAGCTGCTGCTACTTCAGCTGCCTTTCTCAGGGGAGTACCTACCAAAGATATTTTGGAAGCTGCAACTTGGAGTTCAGTGCATACTTTCTCTAAGCACTATAATCTCCCTCTTTACTCTAAGTCTAGGGCAGGCTTTGCTTCTGCAGTCTTGCAGGGCCTTCTAGCCGCCCCTTCTACTCTTTAACCACCACCCTTATCTCAGCTTTGGGATTCAACCCTACAGTGATGACTGCAACAGTGAAACACGATGAACATAGTACAGTTGTGTACACTTACCATAAATGTAGATGTTAGTGTGTCTTCACTGTTGCAGTCTGGGTTACCCACCCTCCTGTCCCCTCTTATACTTTCTTTAGTGCGGTTTCCTACTTCACCCTTCTGAGGTGTATTTGCTACAGGGTATGGGGTTTGTTGTATGTTACATTTTTATTTTACTATTAGCCTTCACTTTTGGGCACCTGACATTTGGGGCAAGGAAAACTGGAGAACATGGCGTCGGTTGGCAGCTTTGTACTCCTGCCGCTCTGACGTCAGGGAGCATCACTGAACAGCCGACGCCGGACCCAGACTTTGGGATTCTGACCGACCGAGGGCTGCCTACCGGCAGGAAGAACCCTACAGTGATGACTGCAACAGTGAAGACACTCGAACATCTACATTTATGGTAAGTGTACACAACTGTACTTTCTGTGAGGTTCTTCTTCTACAATACTTTAACGTTTGTCACCCCCTTAAATAATTCCTTGTTACTTCTTAATCATATCTCTTTTATTTATACTGTATTCTTAAACTACAATTTAATTTTATCCCACTCATTGGTTATAACTTCTGAAGACATTTCTGTTACCTAATAACTCTGTGAATAATTTCAGCAACCCAGTCCTTAAATTCCTCTCATTTTAACAGGTAAGTGCCACTGTCTTATTTTTATTTCATTACTCCGCATTTTGTCCTAGTTATTGTTGGTGAATGATCTGAAATAGTTATTGGATGTGTCAAAGCTTTCAGTTAAACGCACAAGTGCTCTGGCTTTTATTGCAGCCATCTTCATACAAACCTAAGAATGAAATCTACATCTGCCCTTAGCTGCAGACGTCTCATTCTGAACATTTATTTGCTAACTGAAAACTTCACAACATACAGTGTTCTCTTGTTTATGCTCACACACAAATAATTAGATTAAGCCAAGGGCTTTAATCCAGACCCTCACCTACACAGAAGTGAGAAAACATTAATTTAACATAATTATAATATGAGCTTTTGCAGCCCCCCCCCATTTCACTAACCCAAGATCACAGCATATTATCTTAAACATGCTTTTATACAGGCTTTTTCTTTTAACATTGTAGTGCCTGTGATTCTTAAAAAAAGAAAAAAAGGACTTTATCGCTTACAGCAGTAAATGAAAATGCTTTGTGAGCCCCACTACTGGCCCAGTAATCAAGGAGCCTCAACCCTAACCACTAGCACCAGTGGGGGGGGAACTACAGTGGAAGGATGACAGGTACACACACAGTATTTCTAGATGCAGCTCACTGCATCAAGTGCAATTTCCCTTAAGAGCACACAGAGACCACAGTCATTCTGGGGCTGGTTTCTCCCTTTCTCTCCAGATGCCTAATAAGACTCCCCACTGGCACAGCTACAGAGTTGAGATCTCCACTGAGTGGCCAAGCCAAGACCCCCATCACCCTCTCTGTCCAGCCAATGCATTGTGGCCCTGCCCAAGTAACTGACGCACACACTTTTTGAGGTTTGATTTACACACTTTTTGAGGTTTGATTTACACACACACATACACACACACACACACACACACACACACACACACACACTCACACTCCTGGGAAAGGCTGGCACGGGTTTACTGACTATGCCCTTTTTACCCAGACTATAAGATAGTTATCACTGCCACTAGCCAACTCTTTATCAGCTACTGTGTAAGGCCCTTAACAAAGGGTGTCCAATCTTACTGTGTAATTGTACTATCAATACAAATAGAGCAAGGCTGTCAGGGATGACCTACGCAGTATCACCAAATAAATATGCAAGTACTGTCAGAGCTTAAATATCTATAGACAGATCAGCCACAATGAAAGGTTTAAAATCTATTTAATAATAAATAAAAGCACAAGACAATACTAAATTTATATTTACAGTAACATCAGAGTTTATAATCACAGGAAGTATTTAAAACAACCTTGCTGGACAGTCTCAAATGAAGAAAAACATCTAAATTAAGCTTTGCTATATTCCTAACTGTATTGAAGAGAATTATTATACCCTAATAACTTAGAGCAGCAAAGCAGATGTGGTGAATAGATCATGTAGCTGATGTCATGCCAAAGACAGAATACAAAATGCTCTCTCTGAGACTTCTATTAATGTCTCAAATATTACTGCTGGAATAGCTTGCAGAATGACATAATTTCTTGTCATCTGACTGTAAGCTAGGTACAACTCCACTGCTGAAAGCAAGCAGTATTTAGTATCTACCTGTGAAAAAAATACACAAGAGCTTTCCCTCAGATCTTTGCAGATTCTGGAAGTTACATCCAAGACAACACTGAAAACTTCTCAAAACAGACGTGGTCAGTTGTTGCACTGAAACTGAAAGATATTTTTTTATTGTGTGGCTATAAAGTAATTTAATTTCAGGTATTTTTCTGAAATTGACCTTCTGTATTCCAGTTTCCAGTTTTAAAATCTGTACATCTAAATAGTTACAATAATGCAGGTGCATTTCTGTCCTATTCCAGTAGGACATGCGAAAACCTTAATTTGATGTACACCTGACACAAAATTCTAATACATTTTAACAAGTATCTTGTATGAATCATGTTGATACTCACAAATGACATAATTATTTACACAATTCCAGATAGCTGGGCTGGCAGTACAGTATATCATTGACATTTCGACCCCCTCAAAGACTCTGGCTTGTTTTTCATGTAACCCTTGAGAAACGTTGCTTGAGAGGGGTGAGCCTATCTAGGAATACCTTACCCCCATTCCCTGTCTTGAGATTCCAGCTGCTTTGGCATTGCTGACCCCAGTACAGTGTTGCAGTCTCCTGTCATATACATGCAACTCCAGGCTCCACCATAGTAATTTGAGATTTTCCTGGCTGGCTCCCTGTAGCTGTAGATCCTCCTCAGATTCCTCATGCCTCCTACTGCAAATGCTTAGCACCAGGGCCTCCCTATCATGGTATTGGTTTCATCTTGTTCACATGGTACAATTTGTGCCCGTCTCCTGCCTAGCAGTTCTACCATGTAGTTAACGTCACTGACCTTCCTTATCACTTTGAAGGGTCCCTCCCAAACTGCCTGGAGCTTGCTGTCTGACCAGAGTGAGAACCATAACTTGCTGCCTTACAGCATACTTTCTAGCTTGAGCAATCCTGTCATACCAAAACTTTTTCTGCGGTTGGGCTTCTGCCAGGTTCTCCTGGGCCAAGACAATGAGTTCACTGAGCCTTGTCCTGTGGTGTAGGACATATGCCACAACAGACTCCTTATGGGATTCACAATCAACCTCCCACTCACTAATCAAATCTAGAGGTCCCCTCACCCTTTGCCCATACAGAAAGTCAAAGGGCGAAAATCCTGAGAGCTCCTGGGGCACCTCTCTCTAAGCAAACAACTGAAGGGGTAAATATTTGTCCCACTCCCTCTTAAACTGGTCTGCAAATGCCCTTAGCATGGTCTTTAGTGGAGAGTTTAACCTCTCCACCAGACCATTAGTCTGGATGTGGTAGGAGGTAGTCTTTAGATGTCCTTCAAGAATGCAACTGCAGTCCTTACATATAGGTTGTCCTGCCTCAGGCAGCCCTCGGTCGGATTTCAAAGTCTGGGTCCGACGTCGGCTGATGTCGCCTCCTCCCCGACGTCAGAGCGGCAGGGGTATAAAAGTATCAGCCGACGCCTGCTTCCTCAGTCTTTCTTGCCGCACGGTGCCCGAAGCAGAAGCAGCTCGCAAGTGCCGGTCGGTCAGCTCCTGTGTTTTTCGTATCCGAAGTCATCAAAAAAGCTAAGTACCCCGTTGGGGATCTTTTTCTTGCCTCAGCCGATGTCAGAATAAACTGAAAAAGTTAATAACTGTTTGTCTTGTGGTAAACAAATACCTCATAAGGATTTCCATTCTTACTGCCTCCCCTGCCTTGGCCCAGACCACGACGTCTCGGCCTGTGCCGCCTGTGCTCGCTTCAATAAGCGCACACTCAGGCACCGGGCAGAGTTTGCTGAAGACTTTTTTGGCGACAAATTCTCCTATACCATGCTGTCGGAACAACCGACAACTCATATTTCCAAAAAAACGGAAGGACCGGGACCGACATCCTCGGCCCGCGACTTCCACCGACTCCACGCCAAAAATTACCGCGAGTGCATCAGTCTCTTCTGAGGTGGTTCCTACACCGCTCCGGACCGACGACACCGTTTTACCGATTACTCCGGAGCCTGCGCCGGTGCTGGTGGTTGATTTTCCTCCAGATTCTGAAGCCCAAGATTTACCGGAGACCATACCGGTGGACAAGGTTACTCCAGCACGTGGGGCAGCTAGGCCCCCTATGTCTGTCTATCAAGGCCTACACACGTGCTAAGGCTGCTAGCCAGGCTAAGTCTCACCCTCCAAAAGCTCTGCCTCAGCCCACTACTGATAAACAAATCATGTCTTTAGCTGCGGATTTAATTTCTTTAATCAGAGGCTCTCATGCCCATCCTGAAAGAGGATCTCAGCCACCTTCTGACAAAAGGCCCAGGGTTGAGCATACTGACACCCTTTCCTCAGATGAAGCCTCTGGTGACTCTGATCACTCAGATACCCAGGAAGAGTCCTTCCAGGCCTACGAGGATTCGGATGTGGAGGATTCTATCCCTTCTGCCTCCCCTTCTGAGGATATTTCTTTAGGGAAGTTCTTCACTCCATGAGGGAGCACTTTCAGTGGCAAGGCCAGGAATACTCCGATTCCAGGAAGCGGCTTCGTACCTTCCTTAAGCTACCACAACACAGGCCTTTAGCTATCCCTCCAGTGCTTGATGTTCTGGATGATGTGTACTCAGATTCGAGTGCTTCTCCTGATTCTCTCCCTCCTGCTCCGGTCAAGCCGGACAGATACTACAGGGTTCCTGAAACTCATAAACATTTCTTTAAGGCCCATGCTGTTGATCTTGAAACAATTTCCCAGGGGCCCAAGGGGGTGGCTACATCCACGGCCAAGAATCCCTTGCCCTCTGACAGGGAAGCTAGGTCCTTGGAGAGGTGGGGCAAAAAAGTTTATACCTCAACCACTCTGACTATGAGAGCCCTCAATTGCCTTTTTCATATGTTTCAGTATCAGGATTTCTTGATGGATGACTTGCAGAAAAAGTTAGCCTCTCTTGAGCCTTTAGATAGGAAGGCCTTGCAGGATGTGGTTCACAACACACAGCAGGTTAGCAACCATTTTCTTCGGTGTGGATATGATGCATTGGAAGCTTCATGTAGGGCAGCTATGACAGGGGCCGTCATACGTAGACATGCATGGTTAAAAGAACAGACATTACCAGAACATGTTAAAGCAAAGCTTCTAGATGCTCCTCTGGAAAAGCACAAGCTATTTGGTACTAATGCTCAGGATGTGTTGAAGTCAATTGAGGAAAAGGCTAAATCAGTGCAAACAGTCAAGGATTTCCTCCAGGTTCAGCCTCCTAGGTTCAGCAGGAATTGGCCTTCTAAGAATTGGTCCTTTCCGGACACTGACAAATTTCAAAGGGGAAAAAACAGGCATGGCCGAGGAAGAGGGCAATACAGAGGCTCCTACTGGGGACGCCAATGGCAACCGACTAATCAGAGAGGTGGCACAGGGACTTCCCCTGCCCCACAGGGACAATCACAATGACTTGCCTTTGACAACGCCGACTAAGGCTCAAAGAGAAGCACCTTTAGGCAGAAAATTATCCTTATTTTCAGAAAACTGGCACATTTTAACAAAGGACAAATGGATTCTGGACATAATAGGCCAAGGCTACAGGTTCCACTTCTATACATTACCAACAAGACAAGGCATGCCAAACCTGCCACAAAATCAAAGGGCAGAGGCATTCGAACAAATTTCAAAGCTGAAACAAATCAAAGCAATAGAAAAGGTTCCTCCTCAGGAACAAGGCCAGGGATTTTACTCAAGACTGTTCCTTGTTCCAAGAAAAGAAAAGCAATGGAGACCTATACTGGACTTGTCCGCTCTAAACACCTTTCTCATTGTACCAAAATTCAAAATGCTAACGCTACAGCAACTCCTTCCCATGCTGGGCAAGGGGTCTTGGCTGGTTACTCTGGACCTCAAGGAGGCATACCTGCATGTCCCAATCAGACACAGTTGCAGAAGATACCTCAGATTTCTTGCAGGGTCAGAGCATTATCAATTCTCAGCATTGCCCTTTGGCTTATCTACTGCGCCCAGAGTATTCACGAAATGCCTGGCATCAGTAATTGCACATTGCAGACTCCATGGGGATACAAATATACCCTTACCTGGACGACTGCCTTATACAAGCGGACAGCAAGCAAGCCTTGACAAAAAAACTTGAATTATGTCATTCACTTACTACAGGCTTTGGGATACACAGTCCAAAATGGATTGGACATTGCATCAGATTTTGTTATTCCTACCATGGAAAGGGTGTGCCAGCCAATGTCAGACCACACTCCACCAGAGCTACAGCCACCTCCACAGCCTTCCTAAGAGGGGTGGCTACAAAGGACATTCTAGAAGCTGCTACATGGAGCTCCGTGCATACATTCTCCAAGCACTGCAACCTCCCTTTATATTCCAGATCCCGAGCAGGCTTTGCTTCGGCAGTCCTGCAGGGCATCTTAGCTACACCATCCTTATCTTAGAGCCTACCACCCCCAGCTTGGCTATGGTATTCAACCCATATGCAAGGACTGCAGTTGCATTCTTGAAGGACATAGTACAGTTTTGTACCTACCATAAATGTAGATGTCCGATAGATATGCAACTGCAGTCAGGTTTTCCCACCCTCCTTCCCCTCTGTACATTGGGTCCACTTTCCTCCTTTTATACTTAGCTGGGGATATCTGTTATGGTGTATCTGTTTATTGCTTTTGTGTATGTCTGGAATTTTTTATCCAGTTCTGATTTTAGCCTTCCGTGGAGGGCACCTGGCATCTGGGGCAAGAAACACTGAGGAAGATGGCGTCGGCTGATACTTTTATACCCCTGCCGCTCTGACGTCGGGGAGGAGGCGACATCAGCCGACGTCGGACCCAGACTTTGGAATCCGGCCGACCGAGGGCTGCCTGAGGTAGGACAACCCATATGTAAGGACTGAAGTTGCATATCTATCGGACATCTACATTTATGGTAGGTACAAAACTGTACTGTGCTTTACCCCACAATGCTTCCACAGACAAGCCAGCAGGTCTGACATGAAATTGGCACCTCTTGGCTGAAGGAACAAATGTTGCCAGACCATGTCAAAACAAAATTACTAGATGCTCTGTTAAATCAGGATCGTTTGTTTGGCACAAAAGCAGAGGTTGTTCTTAAAAAGATGGAGGAAAAAGCAAAATCTATGCAAACTGTCAAAGATTTCTTAAAGGTGCAGCCACCTAGATTCAGTATCACTGACCATCTAAAAATTGGTCCTTTCCAGTCCCTCCCAGGCCTTCTCAGTCCAAACCCAGGAGAACCAGACCACCAAGACTACAGTCTCAGGGTATGCAGAGATATAAACAATGGAGTGCTCCCACCTCAAAAACGGAGTGGTAAGCCACCCCCTTATGGAAAAAGTTCAGAATGACTTCTCAATCATCCTTCCCAACTATGCCCAAGTACTTGCACCCCTAGGAGGAAAGCTTGCCCTTCATGCAAAAAACTGGATATCCATTGCTCAGGACTGATGGGTTCTAAACATTGTATCCCAGGGATACAGATTCTATTTCCACTCAATTCCAACCCCAAGCGGGTTGCCAGACATTCCTCCAAACCAGTGGGCAGTGGCTCAAAAGCAAGTACTTTCCCTTCTCCATATCAGGGCTATTCAGCCTGTTCCTGTAGAACAAAGGGGACAAGGTTTCTACTCCAGACTGTTCCTGGTGCCAAAAAAAAAAAAAAAAAGAGTGCTCTTGGCGCCCTATCCTCAATACCTTTCTGGTGGTCCCAAAATTCAGAATGCTTACACTGGAATAGCTTCTTCCTATGCTAGCCAAGTATGTCTGGTTAGTCACCCTAGACTTAAAGAAGCTTATCTGCACATCCCCATAAAGGGAGTCTTTGCCATGGGTATTCACAAAGTGACTGGCTCCAGCCATTGCATACTGCAGACAGAGAAATATTCAAATGTACCCATATTTGGACGATTGCCTGATTCAGGCGGACAGTCAGGAATTGCTGCTTCAGCACCTGGTGTTTGTAAAAAGACTGTAACAACTCCTAAACCAACACAGCTTTACCAACCAGGTAAAATAAAAGTTCCGAATGGCCCAACAGCTTGGATAAAAAAGTTTATTGTGCCTTCTTCAAATAAAAAACTGCACATTTGTAAAATGACTCCTAACTTCACTGGGGTTCACCATCAACGAAAAGAAATCGCAACTGGTGCCCATTCAAAAAATTGTATACCTGGGAGCAAGCTTGAGCACAACTTCCCAGATGGCATTCCTCACTCAAGAAAAACAGATCTATTTTACAAACTACTTCAAACTAATGGCCACAAAAGCCCAGCTATCTGCAAGGAAAATACTGCAAGCCCTAGGCTTCATGGCCTCTTGTGTTGTGCTAATTCCTTATGCAAGACTGCTTGTGAGGAAACTTCAGTGGTACTTAAGTCTCTGGTGTCAACATTCTCAGGACCTGGAAACCGTGATTCCTGTCATTCCTTGTCTAAGAGCAGAGTTCCTTTGGACAGAGGCATGCATCCACAACAAGGGACTTCCTTTCACTCAACCCCTCGCCACCCAAACTCTGACAACAGACTCCTCAGACTATGCATGGGGGGCTCATATGGCAGGCAAATGCATTCAAGGCAAATGGAGCCCAGGAACAATTCTCCTGCATATCAATCAAAAAGAAATGTTAGCTGTACAGAATGCTCTGGCAGTCTTAAAATACCTTATCCTTCCAGGACAGCTCCTGATAGACGGAGACAACACCACAGTTATGTGGTACATAAGCAGGGGGAACTCATTCCTACCCACTCTGCAGGTTAGCCATGGCCCTGCGGAACACAGCCTTGAGCAACCATGTGCACCTGCAAGCTCAATTCCTGCCAGGCAAACAAAACTCACTGGCAGACTTATGCAGAAATCTACTGGACCGAGTGGAAACTGGAACCCATTTCATTCAGACTTCTAACCCACAGGTGGGTGACACTGGAGTGGGCCTCTTTGCCCCCCCCCCCCCCAAAACCACCAGTTGAACAAATTTTGCATCCGGAATCCTCACAGCAGAGCCTGGAAGGTGGATGCCCTATCCTTTACATGGGAAAATCTCTCAATCTATGCCTTTCCTCTTCTGCCCCTCTTCTCAAAAGTACTACTCAAGATCAAACAGGACAGGCCAAGGACAATCCTTATTGCCCGAGACTGGCTATGCCAGCACTGGTACCAACTCCTACACAGCCTGACAGCAGTGCCACCCTAGCACTTACATCAGACCCCCTTCCCTGCCGTCTCAGCAGGAGGGACAGATTTTGCATCCACAGCTGCAAACCCTAAAACTTGCAGCCTGGCTTATCCCCTAAATTCACTACCAGCAACCCGCAGCAAACAAGTGTTGGACGTCATCCTTGGAGCCAGAAGGCCTAGTACTAGGAAATCCTATACTGCAAAGTGGAAAAGATATTGTTCTTGGAGTCCATCTCAAGGACGCAGCCATGCCCAATCCCCTACATTCACTACCCGCAGCAAACAAGTGGTGGACATCATCCTTGAAGGCCAGAAGGCCTAGTACTAGGAAATCCTATGCTGAAAATTGGAAAAGATATGGTTCTTGGAGTCTGTCTCAAGGACACAGCCATGCCCATCTTACCTCAAATCCTTGATTACCTAGCAGAGCTGCTCCACAGAGGCCTATCCTTCTCCTCCATTAAGATTCATGCCTCTGCCATCTCAGCTCATTATAATACTGAACAACCTCTCTTTTCTCCCCTTCTCATCAAACCGTTGCTGAGAGGAGCTAAAAATTTAAGGCCCCCTAGGAGAGCTCCCACCCCAGCCTGGGACCTTAACTTTGTACTGGAGAAGCTCACGCTTCCCCCTTTTGAACCTGCTGCTTCAGTAGAGTTAAAATTCCTCTCTTGGAAAACAGTCTTACTACTAGCCATCACTTCAGCAAGAAGAGTGTCTGAGTTACAGGCACTAATGGCTGTGGAACCCTTCATTATTTTCCATGCTGACAGGGTTTCCCTCAGGACTAACCTGTCATTTATGCCGAAGGTGGTATCCAGTGTGGCTTTAAACCAATCCATCCATTTGCCAACCTTTTTCCTTAATCCTCAGAATAAAGGGGAAATGATCCTGCACTCTCTAGATGTGCACAGACAGCTCAGGTTCTACCTTGAACAGGACTAAACCTTTCAGAAAATCTGACCAGCTGCTAGTCCGCTTTGCTACAGGGGCAGAGGGCAAGGCCATTTCAAAGCAAACCATTTCCAAATGGATAGTAGTCTGCATCCGTTTCTGCTACAAGCACCATGGAATACCTACTCCACAGGGAATCTGAACTCATTCCACTAGGGATACCTCAACCTCTACAGCATTTCTCAGAGGAGTCCCTACCAGGGACATCCTGGAAGCAGCAACCTGGAGTTCTGTACACACCTTCACCAAGCATTACCACTTATCTGTTTTTTCTGAATCCAGAGCTGGATTCGCTGCAGCAGTCTTATAAGGCCTGCTAGCCAGCTGTAACACTTCTTGACAGCCTCCACCCTTCCTCGGCTTTGGGAATTAACCCAAGTGTGATGACTGCAACAGTGAAACATGAAGAACATTGTACAGTTGTGTACACTTACCATAAATGTAGATATTAGTGTATTCACTGTTGCTTTCCTGGATGTTCATCGTGCATACAGCTGCAGTCATAACAGATGGGTTCTCCTGCCATCAGGCGGGTCCTCGGTCGGCTGAATTCCAAAGTCTAGGTCCGGCGTCGGTTGTAGTCGCCTCTTCCCTGACGTCAGTGCGACAGGGGTATAAAGGAACCAGCCATTTTCTCCAGTCTTTCTTGCCGCGCGGTGCCCGAAGCAGAAGCAGTTGGCAAGTGCCAGTCGGCCAGTTCCTGAGATTACGAAAATTTGGAAACCAAAGTCTTCTTAAAAGCTAAGTACCCCGTTGGGGAAACATTTCTTGCCTTAGACCGATGTCAGACAAAGTTAATAATTGTATTTCTTGTGGGAAGCAAATACCACATAAGGATTTCCATTCCCTCTGTATACTTTGTTTAGGCCCAGACCACGACGTCTCGGTGTGTCGCTTTTGTGCTACATTCAACAAACGCACTATTAAGCGTCTGGCAGAGTTTGCCCAGCATTATTTTGGGAAAGCATTTAACTATACTATGTCGTCGGATACTCCGACTCCGGTTTTGTCTAAAAAACGCAGACAAGGACCGACGCACGAGGTCCGCGGCCTCTACCGACACCACGCCAAAGCAGACTACACGTAGTCCGGTTCTCAGCGAGGCGCTTACGCAGCCCCTGACTACCGACGACCTGTCTTTGGCGGTGTCTCCTATGCCAGAGGTCGCAGGCTCCTCGGCCCACACCCCGACTACAGATACCGAAGCCACTCTTGGAATTGAAACTAAGAATGTGGACAGGTCCACCTCCACTCAAGGTGTCTTCAGACCTTCCGCTTCTTTCTCCATCAAGGCTTTCACAAAGTCTAAAGCAACCATGCACTCTAAGAGACCAGCTGTACAGGGCCCATCTTCAGGCCCCATGCCTAAGAAACAGATGCGTAAAATGGCTGAGGATTTAATTACTCTTATCAGAGGTTCTCAGCCCCCTCCGGACAAAAGGCCTAGAGTGGAGGAAGATTCCTCCTCCTCTGATCAGGGCTCCATTATTTCAGAGCACTCTGATGATCAGGAACATTCTTACTCCCCTTTTGAAGACTCTGATGCGGAGGAGTCCATCCCTTCTGTATCCCCCCTGAGGATTACTCATTTGGGGAAACTTTGCATACCTTAAGGGAACACTTCCACTGGGAAGGCCAGGATTATTCAGATTCCAAGAAAAGGCTCAGGGAATTTCTCTTGCTTCCTCAGCACAGGCCTCTGGCTATACCTCCTGTCTTGGACATCCTAGATGATGTTTACTCGGAGGCCTGCCTTAACCCGGACTCTCTACCTCCAGCTCCAGTTAAACCTGACAGGTACTACAGGGTCTCTGACTCACACCAATTTCTATACAAAAGCCATGCTGCTGACCCAGAAACCATCTCACAGGCCCCCAAGGGAGTTAAGGCCTCCATTGCCTTCCGAGAGAGATTCCAGATGTTCTTCATCTCACATTGCTGCAGTCCTTACACTTGGGTAGTCCGCTGTCCTCGGTCGGCCCGAATATCAAAGTATAAGGCTGACGTCGGTCAAGGCGCATTTGACTGACATCAGGACGTCAGGGTACAAATGCGCATGACCGACGTCATATCCTCAGTCTTTTTTGCCGCATGGTCCGATGCAGAAGGAACAGGTGGGTAAGCATTCTTTGCAATGTGGTTTTGATGCTGTACAGGCCTCGTCTAGGGTGGCTGCCACTGGGTCAGTTCTTCGCAGGCACGCCTGGCTGAGGGATCAAAATTTATCTGACCATGTTAAAACAAGGATTTTAGATGCTCCTTTACAATCTGATGTGTTGTTTGGTTCTCCTGTTGAGGCAGTTTTAAAGAAAATGGAAGACAAGTCTAAGTCTATGCAGACTGTTAAAGATTTTTTGCAGGTTCAGCCTCCAAAGTTTAGTAGAAATTGGCCTACTAAGGGGTGGATGTATCCTTCTTATGATTCCCAGTCTAGAGGTAGATCTAGACGTGGTAGGGGCAGAGCTCAGGGCTCTTTCAGGCCTAGGACAGGGAGTTCTCCTGCACAGTCTTCGGGTGAGGGCAGGGATCAGTCCTTTCGTAAACAGACCCAATGACCTACCTTTTCAGCTGCCAGAGCCTTCTCGTCTGGCAGCACCTTTGGGAGGAAGGTTGGCACTTTTCAAAGAAAATTGGAGTTTAATTACCCAAGACAGATGGGTATTGGATATCATACACCACGGTTACAGGTTTTATTTCCATACCTTGCCTCCTTTCAAAGGCATGCCAGACGTTCCTCCTCAACAAAGAATAGAGGCTCACAAGCAAATTTCTCTGTTACTCCAAATAGGGGCCATACAGCCGGTCCCTATGCCAGAAGTGGGCCTAGGATTTTATTCTCGCCTGTTCCTAGTACCAAAGAAGGGGAACACGTGGAGACCAATTTTGGATTTATCTATCCTCAACACTTATCTGGACATTCCCAAGTTCAAAATGTTGACGTTACAGCAGCTTTTACCTCTGCTGGGCAAAGATTATTGGATGGTAACTTTGGATCTCAAGGAGGCTTACCTTCATGTTCCTATCAAACTAAGTTGCAGGAAGTATCTGCGTTTTCGAGCTGGGACTTCTCACTATCAGTTCTCTGCATTGCCCTTTGGCTTATCTACTGTGCCCAGAGTGTTCACGAAGGTTCTGGCTCCAGTGATAGCTTTCTTCAGGCTAAAAGGAATACAGATCTATCCTTATTTGGACGATTGCCTGATTCTGGCTCAAGGAAGGGACGAGCTTCTTCATCATTTGGAATATGTGATAGCAGTGCTAAGATGCCTGGGGTATTCTGTGAACGAAATAAAGTCCAGTCTAGTACCCTCTCAGGACATGTGCTTTCTGGGTGTAAGACTGAATACAGCATCCCAGATGGCCTTTTTGACCCCGGACAAACAAAAGAATCTTTCCCTTTACTTCCATCAGCTATCTCATCAGTCCGGGCTGACTGCAAGGACAGTCCTTCAAGCCTTAGGGTTCATGGCATCTTGTATTCTGGTGCTTCCCAATGCCAAACTGCATATGAGGAAGCTACAATGGTATCTCAAATGTATGGACACAGCACTGCCAGGATCTGGACACTGTCATTCAAATAATACCTTGCATTCAAAAGGAATTTTTGTGGTGGGCTCAGGAATGTCACCTAAACAAGGGACTCTCTGTGACCCGGCCAGAGGGGAGTCAGATTTTAACGACAGATGCCTCAGACAAAGCTTGGGGAGCTCATCTGAATGGAAAGTGGATACAAGACAAGTGGCCTGCCAGACTACAACATCTACATATCAACTTGAAGGAGATGTTAGCAGTCCAGTTTGCATTAATAGCTTTCAAGGATTTACTTCTTCCAGGGCAGGTGTTGATTCTGACAGACAACACAACTGTCATGTGGTACATCAACAAGCAAGGGGAACACATTCTTATCCTCTATGCAGGCAAGCAATGATTTTGTGGGAGACTGCTCTCAGTTTACAGCTCAATCTTCAGGCAAGGTTTCTGCCGGAGCACAGAACTCCTTAGCAGATGTGTTGAGCAGACGAATTATGGATCCCCACGAGTGGAAATTGGATCCTCATGTATTTCAGAAATTGACAGTGTCATGGGGAACTCCAGACATAGATCTGTTCGCTTCTCCACTAAACCACCAGCTGCCAAAGTTTTGCACAAAAAGGTTTCATCCCACAGCTTGGAAAGTGGATGCTCTTTCCTTCAATTGGAGCAATCTTCATGTGTATGCCTTTCCGCCTCTGCCTCTCCTCCCAAAGGTACTACTAAAGGTCAGACAAGACAAGCCAAGGATGATTTTGATAGCTCCAGATTGGCCTCAACAGCATTGGTACCCATTACTGAGAAGCCTGGTACGGAAGCCTCCATGGCCTTTGCCTTTGATTCCACACCTTTTGTCTCAGGAGGACAGTCATTTGCTCAATGTCAAGCTTCACTCTCTGCACCTAACAGCCTGGCATATTCTGTTTTGAACCATAATGGGCCTCCACTTCCACAGCAAGTTTTGAATGTTATTTTGGAAGCTAGAAGGCCTAGTACAAGGAAAGTGTACGCAGATAAATGGAAGAGATTTTTATTTTGGAGTGCAGCAAAGGATTTTGATGTTTCTGAGCCTAATTTAAGTGTGGCTCTTCAATATCTTACTGAGTTACTGGACAAAGGTTTGTCCTTCTCTTCTATTAAGGTTCATGCTGCAGCAATTTCGGCTCTCTATGATTGTGATCCACCATTGTTTTCTCATCCTTTGTTTAAGCAATTTCTTAGAGGGGCAAAGAATATAAGACCTCCACGAAAAGCTCCTACTCCTGCTTGGGATCTCAATTTTGTGTTGGAGAAACTCACTCTGCAACCTTTTGAGCCTGCAGCTACTACTGAGTTGAAATATTTATCTTGGAAGACTGCCTTTTTGTTGGCCATTACCTCTGCAAGAAGGGTTTCTGAATTGCAGGCCCTTATGGCGGTTGAGCCTTTCTTAATTTTCCATAAGGATAGGGTATCTTTACGTACTAATCCTTCCTTTATGCCTAAGGTGGTTTCTAGTGTGGCTTTAAACCAAACTATTCATTTGCCTACTTTTTATGCAAATCCCCAAAATAAAGGGGAAAAGATTTTGCACACTTTAGATGTACACAGGCAGTTGCGATATTATTTGGACAGAACTAAAGGGTTTAGGCAGTCTCAGCAGTTATTTGTTTCTTTTGCTTTGAGTTCTCAGGGCAAGCCTGTGTCAAAACAAACTATTTCTAAGTGGATTGGGTTTTGCATTGCTTTCTGTTATTCCCATCATGGCAAGGAGATTCCAGCTGGGATTAGGCCTCATTCCACTAGGGCTACTGCCACTTGACAGCTTTTTGAGGGGTGGCAACCAAGGATATTTTGGAGGCAGCTACTTGGAGTTCAGTGCATACTTTCTCTAGGCATTATCACCTACCACTTTACTCTAAATCCAGGGCTGGTTTTGCCACTGCTGTTTTGCAGGGCATTTTGGCAGCTCCTGCTTCCTTATAGTTTGGCCATCCTCCCTTACCTCTGCTTTGGGATTCTACCCAAGTGTAAGGACTGCAGCAATGTGAGATGAAGAACATAGTACAGTTTTGTACCTACCATAAATGTAGATGTTCAAGATCCACATTGCTGCAGTCAATTACCCTCCCTCCTTCCCCTCTCTAGTTAGAGGTGGTTGTGTGGGTTGGGTTGTAAATATTGTGTATATTGTATATATTGTACATATAATTAGTGCAAGGGTGGTTGTTTGTTTGTTTGCTGTCTTTTGGTTGTGACCTTTATTTTTAGGGTCTTCTGACATCTGGGGCAAGAAAAGACTGAGGATATGACGTCGGTCATGCGCATTTGTACCCTGACGTCCTGATGTCAGTCAAATGCGCCTTGACCGACGTCAGCCTTATACTTTGATATTCGGGCCGACCGAGGACAGCGGACTACCCAAGTGTAAGGACTGCAGCAATGTGGATCCTCGAACATCTACATTTATGGTAGGTACAAAACTGTACTTTCCTTATAAAGGTGGGGGGAAAAGGTATATACCTTGGCTACCTTATCCATGAGGGCCTTAAACTGTCAGTTTCATATGCTAAAATACCAACAGTTTTTGTTATCACAATTGAAAAGTAAAATGTCACAACCTGAACAACCAGACTTGAAGGAGTTGCAGGATTTGATGCATAGTGCAGAACAAGTGGGTAAGCATATCTTGCAATGTGGTTTTGATGCTCTAGAGGCCTCATGTAGAGCTGCTGTTACAGGATCAGTCATACGTAGGCATGCCTGGCTCAAGGAACAAGCCTTGCCTGATCATGTCAAAGCTAAATTATTAGACGCCCCCCTTCAAAAGGATGTACTATTTGGTGCTAATGCTGAGGAGGTATTAAGGAAAATGGAGGAAAAGGCTAAATCAATGCAAACTGTGAAAGAATTTCTACAGGTTCAACCCCCAAGTTTTAGTAGAAATTGGCCTTCCAAAAACTGGTACTTTACTGCCACAGACAGACCCCAAAGAGGCAGATACAGGTGCCCGAGGGGCAGAGGACAATCCCAAGGATCGTATAGAGGCAAACAATGGCAAGCTCCTACACAAAGAGGTGGTGAGGACAACTCGCAATCTTTCAGAAAGCAAACCCAATGACTTTCCCCTTTGCATGCCAACCAGGTCTCAAATGGCATCCCCTTAGGAGGAAAGCTGACATTATTTTCAAAAAATTGGCATATTGTCACAAAGGACAAATGGATCCTGGACATTATAAACAGAGGCTATACAAATTCCATTTTCACACCCTTCCAAAATTGAGAGGTATGCCAAACCTGCCACACAATCAAAGGGCAGAGGCACAAAGGCAAATTACAGATCTCATAAACATGAAAGTTATTCAATAGGTACCTAAGCATGAACAAGGTGAAGGTTTTTATTCCAGGCTATTTCTGGTGCCAAGGAAGGGAAAAGATTGGAGACCTATTTTGGATCTGTCCATCCTAAACGCATTTCTACTCGTACCAAAATTCAAGATGCTCACTCTACAGCAACTTCTTCCCATGCTGGGCAAGGAGTCTTGGCTGGTAACATTGGACCTCAAGGAGGCATACCTGCATGTCCCAATCAGACAAACTTGCAGAAGGTACCTCAGATTTCTTGCAGGTTCAACCCATTATCAATTCTCTGCATTGCCCTTTGGCTTATCTACTGTGCCCAGAGTATTCACGAAATGCCTGGCATCAGTAATTGCCTACTGCAGACTTCAAGGGATACAAATATATCCCTATTTGGACGACTGCCTGATCCAAGCGGACAGCAAGCACATTCTTCTGAAACATCTGGCTTATGTAATAATGTTATTGAACTCTCTGGGATACACAGTCAACAAAAAGAAATCAAGGCTAATACCCTCTCGGAAGATAATTTTCCTGGGTGCCAATTTGGACACACACACCCAGATGGCCTACCTCAAGCCAGAGAAGCAGGGGCAACTAATTCAATACTTCAGAACACTAGCAAATTGCACCAGGCTGACTGCAAGGAAAATCCTGCAGGCTCTGGGATTCATGGCATCTTGCATCTTACTAATCCCATGTGCAAAGCTGCATATGAGGAAACTACAATGGTACCTGAAAAACATATGGTCTCAGCACAGCCACAGTTTGGAAACAATAATACCACTAATTCCATGTCTGCAAAAGGAATTTCTGTGGTGGGCTCAAGCATGCCAAACAAACACAGGTCTTCCATTCAGCAAATCAAGTCATCACAACAGACGCCTCGGACTATGCCTGGGGGGCGCACATGACAGATCGGTGCATTCAGGGCAAATGGTCCCAAAAAGAAAAGCACCTTCACATCAATCAAAAAAAGAAATGCTAGCAGTAATAAAAGCTATTATAGCTTTCAAGGACCTTCTACAACCAGGTCAACTATTGATAAGAACGGACAACACCACAGTTATGTGGTACATAAACAAGCAGGGAGGAACACATTCTTACCCCCTATGCAGACTGGCCATGTCACTTTTGAACATAGCCATGGACTTACAAATGGAACTACAAGCACAGTACTTGCCAGGCAAGGAAAACATGCTGGCAGACAACCTAAGCAGGAATATGACAGATCTACACGAATGGAAGTTGCATCCAAAAGTTTTTACAGAAATAATCCAAGAATGGGGAAGGCCAGACATAGATCTCTTTGCCTCCCACAAAAATCATCAATTGACAAAATTCTGCTCAAGGATCTTCCATCCAAAGGCCTGGAGAGTGGGCGCTCTCTCTTTCAGTTGGACATAAATGACACTTCATGCCTTCCCACCTCTTCCTCTGCTGCCCAAAGTCCTATTGAAGACCAGAGCAGACAGACCAAAGATGATCCTCATTGCTCCGGACTGGCCAAGGCAACACTGGTACCCACTCCTGAGGAGCCTGACGCATTCACCACCGTGGACCCTGCCTCTAATGCCTCTTCTGACTCAGCACAGCTTCAAAACTCTTCACAGTCAGCTAAAAACTCAATCTAGCCGCATGGAAGATTCCTTAGCATCACAGCAGGCCCTACTCTCCAAGGAGGTGCAGGATGTCATTTTGGAGGCCAGAAGGCCATCAGCTAGAAAAGCTTACTCCGCAAAATGGAAACGTTTTTGTGTCTGGAATGAGAAAAAGGGCCAGGACCCTGGAAAACTGAATTTACCTCAAATACTACAATATTTGGCTGAACTACTAAGCAGTGGACTTTCTTTGTCCTCCATCAAAATCCATGCCTCAGCCATTTCTGCAGAATACAACACTGATCCACCTTTATTTTCTCACCCTCTATTAAGACAGTTCCTCAGAGGGGCTAAGAATTTAAGACCTCCAAGGAAACAACCAATACCTGTTTGGGATCTTAATTTCATTCTGGAAAAACTGACCTTGCCTCCCTTTGAGCCAGCTGCCTCATCAGATTTGCAATATTTGTCCTGGAAAACAGCTTTCCTTCTGGCTATCAACTCAACTTGAGTTTCAGAACTAGAGGCTCTCATGGCTGTCCAGCCTTTTATCATCTTCCGTCAGGACAGTTTCCTTACGAACCAACCCGTCCTTTATGCCTAAAGTGGTATCCAGGGTAGCTTTAAATCAGGCCATACATTTACCTACTTTTTATCCTAATCCTCAAAACAAAGGGGAGAGATTACTACATTCCTTGGACATCAACAGACAACTGCGTTATTATTTGTACAGAACAAAGCCTTTCAGAAAATCAGAACAGCTCTTTGTGGCCTATGCGGTAGGAGCTGAAGGAAAACCAATTTCCAGACAGACAATCTCAAAATGGATAGCCCACTGCATACGCTTTTGCTATTCCTTTCATGGCAAAACTGTACCTACAGGCATTAGAACTCATTCCACCAGGGCCACAGCCGCCTCTGCAGCCTTCCTCAGAGGAGTTCCTAGCAAGGATATTTTGGAAGCAGCCACTTGGAGTTCTGTGCATACCTTCTCCAAGCACTACAACCTACCATTATACTCCAAATCTAGAGCAGGCTTTGCCACTGCAGTCTTGCAGGGCATTTTGGCTCCTCCTAGTTCCACCTAGTGCCTACCACCCCTTTCTTAGCTTTGGGATTCTACCCATCTGTTATGACTGCAGCTGTATGCACGATGAACATAGTACAGTTTTGTACCTACCATAAATGTAGATGTTAGCGTGCTAATACAGCTGCAGTCCAGGTTTCCCTCCCTCCTTCCCCTCTTGGGACAGGCCTATAGGCTAGCACATCCTCATACAACCTGATTGGGGTATTCATTTATGATGTATTTGCTTGCAACTACTGTATTTTGATTATATTGCACTGCATTATTACTCTAATTTATGTATTGCCTTCCTTCTGGGGGCACCTGACATCTGGGGCAAGAAAAACTGAAGAAAATGGCGTCGGCTGGTTCCTTTATACCCCCTGTCGCACTGACGTCAGGGAAGAGGCGACTACAACCGACGCCGGACCTAGACTTTGGAATTCGGCCAACCGAGGACCCGCCTGACGGCAGGAGAAACCATTTGTTATGACTGCAGCTGTATTAGCACTCTAACATCTACATTTATGGTAGGTACAAAACTGTACTTTTCCCTCCCTCCAGCCCCCTATTTTTCACTATCCTTTCTATCTATCCTCTTTATGGCCATATTCTATGGCAGAGGTATTTACTTTTTACTGGAGCTGTTCCACACTATTTAATAGCTTCCTATTTTGGGGGCTCCTGACATTTGGAACAAGAAAAACTGATGCAGTGGTGCCAGCTGCATGTTTTATACCCCTGACGACCTGACGTCATGGAAGAGGCGACAGCATCTGACACAGAAATCCCAAGACTTTGGTATTCAGTCTGACTGAGGGCTACCTGCAGGCAGATAATCCAAGTGTGATGACTGCAACAGTGAATACACACGAACCTCTACATTTATGGTAAGTGTACACAACTATACTTTGTTGATTGTGGTAATGAGGTTGAGGTCTCTGGAGCATGTGTGGTGAGGGATTGGGATTTCTTTAGATGTAGCATTTCTAACAGCACTGGGTCAGACATGACTTTGTTAGTCAAGCAGAGATGGCCTCTAAGTAGGCGATATGGGAGAGAGAATTGTTGAGTTTTTTGGATGTTCTTCATGTTTCACTGTTGAAGTCATTACATTTGGGTAATCTGCTGGCAGATTGCCCTCAGTCGGCCTGAATAACAAAGTCTTGGGTCCTGCGTCGGTTGCTGTCTCTTCTTCCATGATGTCATGATGTCAGGGGTATAAAACATGCAACCAACGCCATTTTACTCTATCTTTCTTGCTGCGCGGTGCCAGAAGCAGTTCGCAAGTGCCGGTCGGCCGACTCCTGAATTTTTCTTATTCGAGTTTCAGAACCAAAGTTTTCACTAAAGCTAAGTACCCTGTTGGGGAAACTTTTTCTTGCTCCTTACCGATGTCAGTAAATGTTAATAATTGCATTATTTGGTGGAAGCAAATACCTCATAAGGATTTTCATTTATACTGTATTCCTTGCTTAGGCCCTGATCACAATGTGCCTTGCTGTCAGTTTTGTGCTAGATTTAACCAACGCACAATTAAGCGTCTGTATATTTTTGCTTCTAAATATTTTGGTTCAAGATTTAATTATCCTGAAATGTCATTGATTAGCAATCCGACTACCGGAGTTCATAAAAAACGCAAAGAAAAAGAGAAAGACCGTTGAGGTCCAAAACCGACGAAGCTTCTCCTAAGCCAGTCGTGGGTTCACCAGTACTCAGTGAGGCGCTTTTGCAGCCCCTGATACCTGCTACTTTTGAGTCGCAGGCCTCTACCGAGACCCATTCGGAGTCCGGTATGCCGCGAGATTCTCAGAGTATTGAACCCGCGGATGTCTCTCCCTTGGATGGGTCTGGAGCCACTGAGCAGGCACCGGCTTCTGAGGGTGTTTTCAGGCCTCAACATTTTTATATTAAACCGCCAGCAACAAAAACAAGGTCAAAAGCAACTTCTATGTCTAAAGAAAGACGCATGAGCCACATGCTCAGGCCCCTATGCCTAATAAACAGATGATCAAAATGGCTGAGGATTTAATTACCTTGATCATGGGTTCCCACCCCCCCCTGCTAAGAGGCCTAGACAAGGCACTGATTATGAATCTTCAGATCATGTTTCCATTTCTATTCCACCCTATGAGAAATCTGATGCAGAGGAATCTATCCCATCTGCATATCCTCCTGAGGATTACTCTTTTGGAGAGACTTTGCATACTTTAAGGGAACATTTTCACTGGGAGAGTCAGGACTTCTCTGAATCAAAAAAGAGGCTTAGGGATTTCCTCCTCCTTCCTCAGCATAGGCCTTTGGCAATACCTCCTGTATTAGACATTATTGTTGATGTGTTCTCGGAATCAAGCATGGCTCCTGATACCCTGCCTCCGGCTCCTAGTAAGCCAGACAGATATTACAGGGTTCCTGACTCCCACAAATTTATTTTCAAAAATCCTGCTGCTGATCCTGAGACCATTTCTCAGTGTCCCAAGTGTGTAAAGGCCTCTACAGCCAAAAATCCTACCCCTTCTGATAGAGATTCCAGGGCGCTGAATAGATTGGGTAAGAAGGTTTATATGTCTGCAACCTTGGCAATCAGGGCTTTAAACTCCCAGTTTCATATGCTTAAATATCAACAACATGTTATGGGCTTACTGAAACAGAAAATGATGTTGATTTCTAATTGTGTGGAAAATAGTTACAGGAATTATTTCATTCAGGAGAACAGGTTGGAAAGCATACCTTGCAATGTGGTTTTGATTCCTTGGAGGCATCTTGTAGGGCCGCCGTTACTGTATCTGATTAGCCGGCATGCCTGGCTCAAGGAGCAAAATCTGCCTGATTATGTTAAAGCTAAATTGTTGGATGCCCCTTGTAAGCATAATACTCTGGTAATAAGGCAGAAGAGGTTTTAAAGAAAATTGAAGACAAAGCTAAGACTATGCAAACTGTAAAAGATTTCTTGCAAGTGCAGCCATCCAGGTTCAGTAGGCACTGGCCTACTAAAAATTGGTCCTTTCCTGTGTCCAACAGCACCACTCAGGTCACATCCAGGCGCTCAAAATGCTCCAGATACCAATCAGTGTTCTTACAGGTCAAAGCAATGGGGTGCACCTCCACCTCCAAATCTGGAGGAAACAAACCACAACACTACAGTAAGCAGTCTCAATGACTTTCCTCTACCATCGCCAAGCACTTATCTTTTGGCAGCCCCCTTGGGGGGGGACTAGCACTTCATGCTCAAAATTGGCAGTTAATTACCCAGGACAAGTGGGTATTAAACATAGTATCCCAGGGGTTATTTCATTTCCATACTTTGCCAATTCCAAACGGATGGCCGGATCTGCCACAAAACCAGTAGGCAGAGGTCCAGAAACAAGTCATGTCCCTCATGGATATGGGGACTATTCAACCAGTACCGGAAAAGGAAAAAGGACAAGGTTTTTATTCGACATTTCCTGGTACTCAGAAAAGACAGTTCATGGCATCTAATACTGGACATTGATTCTGAACAATATTCCAAAATTCAAAATGCTGACTTTACAACAGCTACTGCCTATGCTAGGCAGGAATGCTTGGTTAGTAACTCTAGACTTAAAAGAGGCATACCTGCATATCCCAATAAGGGAATCATGCAGAAGATGCCTCCACTTCACTTCAAAGCAGGTTTTTTGCATTACCAGCTCTCTGCACTGCCCTTTGGCTTATCTACTGCGCCCAGTGTCTTTATGAAGTGCCTGGCACCAGTAATTGCATTCTGTAGACAAGGAAGCATTCAAAGTTATCCTTATCTGGACGATTGTCTCATTCAAGCAGAGGACAAGGACACTCTTCTTCAACATCTGGCATTTGTAAAAAGGCTTCTAGCGTGCCTAGGGTACACCATAAATGAAAAGAAATCTCAACTGTTACATTTCTGGGTGCAAGCTTAAATACAGCTGCCCAGATGGCTTACCTCACGCCAGACGAACAAAGGCAACTGACAACATAATTCAAACAAATGGCAACAAAAACCCAGTTATCTGCAAGACAAATTCTGCAGGCTTTGGGGTTCATGGCATCCTCCATTCTACTAATTCCATATGCGAGACTTCATATGAGGAAACTTCAATCGTACTTAAAAAGTTTATGGAGTCAACATTGTCACAGCCTGGAAACGATGATTCCTCTCATTCCCTGCCTACAACAGGAGTTTCTTTGGTGGGCGGAGACATGTCACCAAAACAAGGGGCTGTCATTCACTGTACTCCCTGCCACTAAAACCCTAACTACAGACGCATCAGACTATGCTTGGAGAGCCCACCTTGCAGGGAGATACATTCAGGGCAAATGGAGCCCAAACAAAATGCATCTGCATATCAACCAGAAACAGATGCTAGCTGTTCAGAATGCTCTGACAGCCTTCAAGGACTTACTTCATCCTGGACAACTACTGATAGACGGGCAAACACCATAGTTATGTGGTACATAAACAAGCAGGGGGGTACACATTCCTACCCTCTTTGCAGACTAGCCATGGCTTTGTGGAACACAGCCTTGACTTACCAAATACATCTTCAAGCTCAATTCCTGCCAGGAAAGCAAAATACTCTGGCAGACGACCTAAGCAGAAATCTTATGGACCCACACAATCTTCAGCATGTTAACACAGAAATGGGTTAGCCCAGATATAGATCTATTTGCCTCTCCCCAAAATTATCGGTTGGACAAATTCTGCACAAGAACTCATCACACAAAAGCATGGAAAGTATATGCCTTTCCCCCTCTGCCTGTACTCTCCAAGGTTTTACTAAAAGACAGAAAAAACCAAAAGATGATCCTAATTGCTCCGGACTGGCCTAGTCAGCACTGGTACCTGCTTCTAAGGAATATGTCTCACCTTCCTCCATAGTACTTGCTTCAAATACCTCATTTACTGTCTCAGCAGAACTTTCAAATTCTGCACACTCTGCTCCAAACTCTGAATCTTGCAGCACGGCTAATCAACTAATTTTTCTAACACCTCTCAGTAAATCTGTGATGGATGTCATTTTGGAAGCCAGAAGGCCTAGTACTAGAAAATCTTATGCTGATAAATGGAAACGATTCTGTGCTTGGAACTAAGCACAAGGAATAGACGCAGCAAAGCCCAGTATTCCTCAGATTTTACAATATTTGACCGAGATGCTTGACAATGGCCTATCTTTTTTTCTTTAATAAAAATCCATGCCTCTGCCATCTCGGCTCATTACAACACAGAGCCTCCCCTCTTTTCTCATCCACTGCTTAAACAGTATCTTAGAGGGGCCAAAAATGTAAGGCCTCCCAGAAGAGCACCAATTCCTGCATGGGACTTCAGTTTTGTGCTGGAAAAATTCACCCTGCCTCCTTTTGAACCAGCAGCCCCTGCAGATATAAAATTTCTGTCTTGGAAAACAGCTTTTCTTTTGGCAGTCACTTCAGTAAGAAGGGTTTCAGAACTACAGGCTCTCATGGCAGTGGAGCCTTTTATTATATTTTACCCGGACAGGGTGTCAGTCAGGACCAATCCTTCTTTTATGCCTAAGGTGGTATCCAGTGTGGCTCTTAACCAGACCATTCACCTGCCAACATTTTACCCAAATCCGCAGAACAAGGGGGAGTGGATTCTGTATTCATTGGATGTACACAGACAACTAAGATTCTACTTAAACAGGACCAAATCTCTAAGAAAGTCTAAGCAACTACTGGTAACATTTGCTGCAGGATCAGAGGGGAAGGCTATATCAAAGCAGACTATTTCTAAATGGATAAGCCACTGCATTTGTTTCTGCTATTTGCACCAGGGTAAACCTGTGCCCAATGGGGATCAGATTACATTCCACCAGGGCTGCCTCTACTTCAGCAGCCTTTCTAAGAGTGGTCCCAGCCAAAGACATTCTAGAAGCTGCTACTTGGAGCTCTGTTCATTCCTTCACAAAGCATTATCATTTACCTCTCTTCTCCAAATCCAGGGCAGGCTTTGCCACTGCAGTCCTGCAGGGCCTTATAGCCGCTCCTAATGCTGTTTAGTTCCATCCTCCCATCCATAAATTTGGGATTCTACCCAAATGCAATGAGTGCAACAGTGAAACACGAAGAACATAGTTGAGTCATGTACACTTACCATAAATGTAAATGTTAGAGTGTATTCACTGTTGCAGTCCGGGTTACCCACCCGCCATCCCCCTTTCTATACCTTTTCTTTCCTTCACTATACTCAAAAGCCTTTGTGGTGTATTTGCTTTTAGTTGAAGGTAAAGTTTGTTTCTAGAAGTGCATTTATATGTTTACTGTTTGTTTTTATGTATATATATATATATATATATATATATATATATATATATATATATATATATATATATATATATATATATAGATAGATAGATAGATAGATACATTTTTTTTTTCTTTTTTGCTCCCCATTTGGGAGGCACCTGACATCTGGGACAAGAAAAACTGAATAAAATGGCGTCGGCTGCATGTTTTATACCCCTGATGACCCTGACATCATGGAAGAGGAGATGCTAACCGACACAGGACCCAAGACTTTGTTATTCAGGTGGACTGAGGGCAACCTGCCAGCGGATTACCCAAATGTAATGACTGCAACAGTGAATACACTCTAACATCTACATTTATGGTAAGTGTAAACAACTGTACTTTCTTTCCATATAGGACAAGTGTTTAAGGCCTAGGATCCTCTTTGTGAGGTACTTTCGTGGCTTCCCCAGTTGTTACAGGTGTCTAGTGAGGTACATTCCAAATGGGCACTCTATGATTGGCCTAATCAGGGAAGAGTAGGGGGAGACAATGACCTTTTTCTTTCCTGGATGCAAAACCCTTAGTAATGAGATGTGCCACATAGAAGGACTTTCTGACTATAGTGGCATTGTGGTGGTCAAAAGAGAGGTTGCTGTCAACCTGTGTTCCTAGATCTCTTGTAACACCTTCTGTGTTCAGTGGACTACCATCAATGTGGTAATTCAAGGGAGATGGATTTTTCCCAAGGGGGATGACAACATTTTTTGGCAATGAGCTTAAGGCCATGGTTCTGCCACCAGTCGTTGGTTTTATTGAGGCCTTTCTGTAGGATGTCAACATCACTTGGGGAGTTAATAATAGCTCCCAACTTGCAATTGTCTGCAAACTTTGTCAGCCAGAATCCCTTCTTGTTAGTCTGGACTTCAGAGAAGTAGATACCAAACAGGAGAGGACCCAGGACCAAACCTTGTGGGACTCTCTCGTGACTGGTCGACAGTCTAACTTGGAGTCACTTTCACACTGTGGGTTCTGTCTGTGAGCCAGTTTGCAACCCAGCTAGTGATATAGGGGTTGATGCTTAGCTTAATGAGTTTTTCTATGATTCCTGAGTTGGAGAATGGTATCAAAGGCCTTGGCCAGATCAAAGCAGGCTGTATGAACCAGCTTGCCTTCATCCACAGCTCTGGTGACTGACTCAGTCGACCTAGTTGAGCAGGCATGATCTTCCCTTCACAAAACCAGACTACAGGATTCAGAGTGTGGAGAGTCCCTATATCCTTGTTTATTAGGTCCATGATGATGCTTTCTATAGCTTTGCATATCAGACTGGTCGGGCTAATGGGGCAATAGTTACTGGGGTCTGTAGTCGCTCCTCCCTTGTGGAGAGGGATGACTGTATCAGTGCGACATTCAGTAGGGACAAAGCCTGAGATGAGGATGTGATTGAACCGGACTCACAGGTGAGGTGCCAGTTCACTGTGTAGTTCATGTAGAACACAGCTGGGGATATTGTCAGGTCCCATAGAAGCTGTATTCTTGGCCTTGGACAGTGCTGTTTTAATCTGTGCATCAGTAGTAATAGGTGCCTGGCAATCTACTGGTATTATGATTTGTCCTTTGCGGCGGGGGGGGGTAAAGTTGCCACTGAATCTGTTGGCCGGTATATTGGCAAGATCTCTCTGCTCAGTATAGGGAGGTACCATTGTGCAGTAGCTCAGAGCAAATCTAGGTATTGCCTTGGAGATTCTTTACATAACTATAGAAGGCCTTATGGTTGTCTTTACTATCTGCTGCAGTTCTGTATTCATAGCTAGCTGTAGAGGATTTGATGAGGGATCTCAATCTTTTTTGAGGCTGATAAGGGAGTTTTTCCAGTCTTGGGACTTTACCTTATTCCATGTCAGTTTCCTCCTCCTGTTGTAGTCTTTATTTATGGCAGGGGACCACCAGATCGGTTTCCTTTTTTTGGAGGAGCGTCTTGGTTCTATTGGGTATGGCGAGATCCATGCTTTTTTGTCTGTGTTCGTACAGTGCATTGGTGTATAATTCGGTAGTCATGCAACTATTCTCCTTTTGCATGGGTGCCGTGAAGTTAGCCACCTCTGTTTTTAGGAGCCCAATGTTAGCTTTGGAGAAGTTTTTCATGGTGGTTACCTTTGTGCGGTGGGGGGTGGGAGGGATGTGGATAATCCAAGGTGATTAGTTTGTAGTCTGATCTAACCCGAGATGAGTTGACTGTTGGTGTAGAGCAACAGTCACCCATGTTAGTAATGACCATGCCAAGGATGTTGCTACCTGTAGTGGGGGTAAGAACGAGCTGTTCCAAGGCATTGGATTTAATGAATTCCAGAAAGCGTTGCGCAAGTGTATTGGTACATGAGTAGTTTTCCCAGTTAATGGAGGGGTAGTTGAAGTCGTCCAGTATGAGAATGTTAGGGTTGACCCTAATATTCTCCAGGGTGCTTAGCCATGTTGAGTGTGTGTCTTAGGACATGATTGAGGACCTACAGCAGGCTATGACCTGAATCGCTGTCTTACCCAATGTTAGCTGCTGTTGGGCTACCAGTCTGGAGTTGTGTGCATCCTTTATGAACATGAAAACACCACCGCCTTTGGAGCTTCAGTCCAAGTTCTGGGGCCGAAACGTGTGAAATGAGTTATAGCCTGGTAGTGCAGGGGTGCTTTTTGCTGCCTTGAACCAGATCTCTGTTACAGCACAAATGTCTGTGTTCTCCATTTTAAGGAGTGCTTCGAGCAAGTCCATTTTAAGATTTACACTTATAGCAATGAGCAGCATGACCCCCAGATTGCATTTGTTTGTACCTGTTATGGTGGTAATTTGGTCTTTGGAACACCATCTAATAAAGGCACTGTAGGGGTGGCAAGAGCCTTAGCCAGTATCTGGAAGCCCAGTGGGGTGACAGATGCAGGCCATCTCTGGCAAAGCATCGAGGTTTGTCATTCATGTCATCCCAGGCAGATACTGGATCCCCTTAGAATGACACCAGAAACTTAGCCAATTGTTGAAATCAATCATTTTTTGCTTCTGCTGTCATATCATTTTGGGTGATGGTAGGATGCTGCTCAGGGCTAGGGTCATACCCACCTGGGCTACATAATCCGAGACCTCCACGTCTCTCTCCATGTGCTCCAGGGAGATGCGTCTTAGGTCATTCCCACCTACATGCACAACGACAGAGTCATATTTATACTTGTTCAGGGAGCTGAGTGCATGCGTTATGTGGTGGATCCTGGCACCTGACAGGCAGCTGACTGCGACTTTCTCCTTTATTCAACCTAGTGAGTGGGACATCAGTGTGCCTTACTATCAAGTCACATTTGAATAATGTGTTGGGCATGCTTTTTTGCCTTAGGGGGCTTTGGTTGAGTGGCACACTGTTTAGGAAAGTTGTTTCTCATGATTAGTGTTGTGTTTGTGTTTCTGCCTTGGTGGTCTCTGTTGTTTGGGTAGATTTTTGAGAGCCTCTGAGAAGGTGGGTGTGTGGTTTGTGCTTTTATGTGAAGACAGTGCTGGTGTGTGTTCTGAAGTGCTTTATGTTCCATGTAGTGTGGTGCAATTGCCGACCTTCTCCTCTTGACCAGCTATTCCGGTCTTGGCAGGAGTGTGTGTGACTTCCAATTTGGATATAAAAGTGCATCTCTCGCAAGTCTGAGTGTTGGAAGGTAAGAGGAAAGGGCTGTCAGTGTACATGAGGCAGTTGCTACATTGCTTCAGGATGCCCAAGTTCACCAGGTTAATAGGAGAAAGCACAGGGAACTCATCTTTAGACATGCCTGGAGGGGTGGGCATTAATAATAAGTACTGGAGCGGTTTCCTTGTAGAATGTTTAGTGCTGGTAACACTTTTGTGTGCTACAATGATTGCTACAAGAAGTCTGGTGGAGTGCTAAACTAATAAGCTAGTAAAAGTGCAGGAGAGGAGAGAACTAGCAGATCTAAGGGAAAAATTGAAGAGCAGACTTTGGCACCGCTCAGAAGCTTATAAACAGTCCTGGATATGGTAAATCTGTACCTCGACTATACTAGTTACAGGAAAAGTGAGAAACTAGCACAGATGTGAGCTTCTGAACTTGAAAGTTGAAAGACATGGAAAAAACTGCCCAAACGGCCAATAAACTACAATTTCTGAGCCAGAAACCACTCCTCTTGTGGTTAGATAGGCTACCTAGTGCTTACCACTCCCACTGTTTAGCTAGAAGGCTTCCTTCCAACACAGAAGGGCTTGGGGGGGGCTCAGAAGCGTACCAACAGTCCTGGATACAGCAAAGCTGTATCTGGACTAGACTAGTTACAGGAAAGGCAGGAGACGAGCTTAGAATTTTTTTTTTGTTTTTTTAGTAAAGTCTGTGTGTATATGTATTTATTTATATAGATACAGATGTGTATATCTGTATGTCTTTGATATATATACACACATGCATGCATTTACATATATAGCTACACATGTATACATCTGTGTATATACGTGTGTGTATGTATGTTTCTATGTATGTAAATGTGTGTGTGTGTATATATATATATATATATATATATATATATGTGTGTGTGTGTGTGGCATACATGCATTTGATCGGCTGGTGAATGGTCAATCGGGTATTGTCGAAAGCAGTGCAGCAAAATCTCAAAGCGATTGCAAGAGTTGCATCTCACAAAATATTGCCTCCTTTTTGACCCATGGTAGCGCTCATTTAGGTGGTAGAGCGCCTGGAAATGTCAAATTCTGTGTTTACGACATTCTGACCATTCAGCATTGCGTGATTCGCGCATAAAAGTCGGTGTTATAACCGATCGAGCATTGTACGCTCGATCAAATGAATGTATACCGTATATGTCTAGTATGTGTAAATGTGTTTATATATGCGCATGTGTGTCTGTGTGTGGATATCCTTCGAATGTCGTATAGTCGACACCGGAAGGTCGTAAATGTCGAAGACGGAAAATCAATCTAGGAACGGTGTTAACATGGGTTGAGGTAGGTGTTCGTATTATTCTTAACTACAAACATCTCCCCTACCTCGACCCATGTTGAAGCCCATTCCTAGATTGTTTTTCCGAGTTCGTGATTAGCAGTTACGGCCTTCCGTTGTCGACTATACGATGTTCGAAGGAGTGCCGTTCTACCTTTTAATAGTAAACCGTATAAAATTGTGTGTTCATATATAATAAACCGTGTATGCATATAACAAAGTTGACCACTATGTATTAGTTTTATAATATGCAGGCATTGTTGTGTGCAAAAATTAACACAGAAACAAATCACACTGTCAAATGCTTCACGTCTAACAGGATTATTCCATGGTGATAAAAATAGAGCATAAAATATTTGTCAGTTGTGTTCTGTGTAGTCTGAATTTGCTTCCCTCCATAGTGATTCTGTACCTGTTTTTCAGATGTTGGGGTTATCCTCGCTACAACTTCTTGCTTTCCCCCAGTCAACAAATGCAGCAGGTATTTCCCTCTGGGGCATGCTGTGCTTCATGATTGATCATTTGGCCTCCTGTATGCTTACCACTGCTTCCATTGATCTCCAAGTTTCTATAGAAATCCAGCAGGTTGAAGAACTCTGTCATCCTCCTTTCCCTTGTTGGCCTCATCAAGTGTGCTTCCACTGTCTCTGGTCTCATCTAACATTATCCCCCTTGGATTCTGGAACCCAGTCAGGATTTCTTATCTTGCCCTTTTAAATCAAGCATCTTGATCTCCACATCCCCAAACTGACTGCATGAGTTCTGTACCTTTCTGTCCACTCTCCTTAAAGATGGGGTTAGATTTTTCTGTAATAAATTTACAATTGGCTGCTCTTTCCAGTTATACTGGAAGAGGCTCACCCTCTTTGTTAGTGTCCAGGTTATGCTAAGATTTTATTAAAGGAAAAATTCTGCTTAGACCCCCCTATATGAGATCCTTCTCCAAAATTCTTTATGGAAAACCCGATTCAGCCCTTGTATACCTAGATTACCTTCATTTTCTGTAAACTTAAGGTGTTCCTCCGGAATAATCTTTCCCTATGCTTAATATAGCCATATCATTGCCATTATCTTTCCATAGTCCTCTGTGTATTGCTGATTTACTCCTAAATGTTGTGAGATTGTTTTATCATCCTAGAACCCTTTCAAAAATATTAACTGTCTCATCAGTTTCTGATGTTCTTCATCTCACATTGCTGCAGTCCTTACACTTGGGTAGTCCGCTGTCCTGGGTCGGCCCGAATATCAAAGTATAAGGCTGACGTCGGTCAAGGCGCATTTGACTGACATCAGGACGTCAGGGTACAAATGCGCATGACCGACATCATATCCTCAGTCTTTTTTGCCGCATGGTCCGATGCAGAAGCAGTATTGCAAGTGCCGGTTGGCGTTCTGAAATTTTTCGATTCCGGAGTTTCAGACCGAGTCAAAGTTGGCTAAGTACCCCGTTGGGGAATATTTTGGTTTTTTCTTGCCTCAGTGGTTAAACGGATGTCAGAAAAAGTGAATAACTGCATTTCTTGTGGGAAACAGATACCGCATAGAGATTATCATACTTTGTGTATTCCTTGTTTAGGGCCTGAGCACGACGTTGTTGGGTGTCGCTCTTGTGCTAGATTCAATAAGCGCACTATAAAGAGGAGATTATCTGTATTGTCAATTTTCATTCTTCCTCGCCTTCCCTCCCAGAAGGATATTGGATGATTTAGGGAATTTTTTTTTAGTTCCAGGTTTGAGTTTTAATTCCTTTCATTGTCCTGTCTCTCTAAATCACCAGACAGAAGTAGCAAACTCGATCTGAGGACTTAGAAAGAGGGTGATGCATTATGGGAAGAGGGAGGAGCTTGAGACTAGGATCCAAAGTATAGAAAATATAGCCAAGTCAGATCCGAGGATTGGATCCAGAACACATCAGTGAAGAAGAATGAAAAAAGGCAACACAGATATCAAGCTACCAAAAAGGGAAGGCTCCTAGAGTCCTGTATTGGACTTTTGTCAGGATTCCCAAGTTCAAAATCTTATTCCTTCGGTCCCTTCTTCCTCTAATGTCCCTTGTTAACCTTCATGGTAAAGGAAATTTTTAGACCCCCTAGCATCATATTCCCATTGGTTTGTAGTTCAGGTGTTTTCTAAAGTTTGTTGTGTGTGGGTTGCACGATCTTTTGTCTCCTACCCTTTGAGGTGTCCACAGCTCTAAGGGTATTTACAAGTGTCTTGCTCCAGTCGTTGCTTATTGCAAGCTTCAAGGCATTCACTTCTTTCCATGTTTAAATTCCTTCCAGGCTATTTTTCCAGTTGTCTGAAGTGTTTACAAACTGTGCAGCATCTTCTACTCAGTCCGATCTTTCAAATTTCAGACTTTTTTTTTATCCCTTCCACACAGCATTGTATTCTGAAATGTCTGTAGGATTCTTCCCTGGAAAGAGCCTTACTTCCTCCTGATGAAGTAGAGATTTTTCTCTTGCTTCCCATCTCCAGACTTCAGATAAGGAAAATACAGTGGTACCTCTTACCAATCTGAAGTCAACAGCTACATCCTTTGTCCCTTCATATCCTAGTTCTGGGATTTGTAAACAGAGAGATTCTTTGGATAGAGCAGATCTCCTGCAGTCCATGTCTTCCACTCTCCATTCCAAACCCTGTACGATCTGTAACTACAGATGCATCTGATTTGGTGTGTGGGGTGCAGTTTCCAAAGGGGTAAAAGTGCAAGCTTTGGGGAACCTATAGACAGACAAACGTCCAAATGTCAGATGTTTGCAATGATCAAAGCTTTGAAAGCCTTAAATCTTGTCTGGTCCCCAGGACTCCTGCAAGTGTACAAAGACAATACCTCAGTAATACAGTGCAAAATCAAGGAGATACCACAACTTAGTTGCTTTGCAGACTATCTAAGACAGCCTGAGGTGACAGCAGCTCATGTCAGTTTGACTCTGCAGGCTTCATACAATCCATCAGAGCAAAACCTGATTGCTGAAAAGCTTAGCTGGTCCTGAACAGACCCCCCCCCCCCACAAATAGAAACTTTATCCTGGTGCTCCCAAGAATTGATCCAACTGTAGGAACACCTCAGACACCAAGTATATCTGTTTGCCCCCATTCAGAACAGACAGCTAGAGAAGTTCTGCTTCTGGACTCCTTGCAAACATGTCTGAAAGATGGGTCCCTTTTCATTTAAGTAGACAGGTTTGTTCTTGTATAGTTTTCCACCCATTTCTGTTTATATTCATGGTGGTCCTGACGATCTAGAAGCAATCTTGAAAAGATTGAGGTAACTTCCTTTTGGCCCAAGCAAAAGGCATTCTCCCTATTTTTCAGTCTGTCCTGGGGCAATTACCACAACATTCTCTATAGAATGGATTTACTCACACCCTGACCTGGAAAATCTTCAAATGACTAGATGATAAATTTAATTACCTTTTAAGCACCTGTTTTCAGGGGGTACTAAAAGATGCAAAAATAAACTGCTACTAGGAAATCTTACATTGACAAGTAGAAAAGATTTTCTAGATGGTTGCCGGTCTAAGAACCAGAACCCTCTTCAGGCTTGGCTGGCTCTAGTTCTTTGTCAGGTTTATCTTCCTCTGGCATTTCTTATTCCGTCAAGGTGCATTTGTATCTCATTTCTTCTCATCTGTTATAAGGTACCATCTCCCCACATTTTCTAACCATACTCAAGTCAATTTTTGAAACAAGTGTTGCATATCCCTCCACCCAGGAAGCAGGTAACTTCTTGGTATCTCAGCTTTGCACTTGAAGCTTAATCTTGTCTCCATTTGAACAAACTCATGAGACTGATTGAGGATGTCCTTCTATTCATATGCTGTACTATATCCATAACATGAGGGAGTCTGCGTCTGGTCGACTCGTACTTCCGGACATTTTGCAAAAGATAGTTGCTACTGCGAAGGTATGTGTGATGTCAAACTTCTCAGTGAAAGCTGGCCATAAACAGACTGGTATAAAATGAACGTCCACATGCACCTACCTCAGAATGTTTCTGCTGCCTGTGTGACTGCCAGCTCCAATCATCGCTCACTTGCTGAAGTGACTTTGTACTGTCCATATACAGAAAAGTACCTCCTAGGGAATTTTGATTATTTTTTGCTACTGTATTTTGGCTTCATGTCAGGTAGAAAGGCAAGTGTCTGTGTGGAAGGCAGATTCCACATAGTTTCACATGAGCTCTGCCTATTCTGTCTAGGCCAAGACCACAACCACACCACTTGTAAAATCTATCAGGCATTTGTCCCCAAAACCCTCAGGAGTCGTCTTGCCATGTTAGAGTATCTAGAGAACCAACGCTTGAAAGATTTTACTAAAGACATGGACCTGACATCAGGAGCCTCAGAAGAGCCACCCACAAAAAAATCATGGCCTGATCCGAACACTCCACCTTCTGTTCCATCCATACCTCTCAAGGCCGGTGAAGGCCCGCCGTCCAAGTCTGAATCCGCGGGTCTTCCACTGACGAGTACCCAGGTGGAAGCCGTCAAAGAAGCAGTAAGCACATCCCAGCGGGATACAAAAACTAGTAAAGAAACACTGGTAAAACACACCAAATGAAGGACAAACCACACTGAAATCCAAAATAAAAGTTTGTTTTGTGGTTGGGTACTTCAATTGGAGGCTTGGTCTTGTTCGAAAGGAAACGAGGTCATACTATTTTAATTACCTTTCATATATATATATATATATATATATATATTTGTATTTTTATTCCATTTTGTCTGATGAAGTTTGCTTAACACAGTAAACGAAAGCGCTAACTTTTATTTTGGATTTCAGTGTGGTTTGTCCTTCATTTGGTGTGTTTTGTACATCCCAGAGGGAGTCGTAGGCATCCGACTCTGGCACGGGGGGGGGATCTAGGCTTATTTCTGAGGACCTGCTTGGGGTTTCCCAAATTATTGTCCGCGACTATGTTATCTCGGACGTTGTGGAGTGCCATCCAGCCCTGCATTGCATCACAGACATGTCACAAAAAGCAGCAAAAGACAAAATATTGCTCCTTGTCCCACGCCTGTACCTTCCGACCATGCACCTGACTGGCAGGCCTTTGCTCAAGGCCTCCTTAATGCCTTCCTTGCATTATGCCAGGCCTCTGCTTCTAGCCGGGCACCCCTCAACTTCTACCCCTAAGGGTAAACTAGTTACTGGCTTATCTTCTGAAGAACTGGATTCTTCAAGGGATGAATCCCTTGCTTCCCAAATTACCTCCTCTTTTGGGGTATGCTTCTCCAGAGGAGCAGTCAAATGGTACAGATTCCTCAGGGGAAGACGATACCTTTGAGGAAAGTATTGCGCAAATGAAAGACTTTAAATGGGACTGCAGCCAGGTTACTGAGACTCAAAAGAGATATGACCTCACAATATCCACGAATCCCAAAAACTAAGATAAAAACAGTCAGCACAGTGTAATAAAGAAGAGCCGGACTCCAGAAAATAATTTAGCGCTTTCATTCGCTGTTTAATACACCATAAACTCTTCAGATCACGTATTTTACATTGTGAAACACCACCCATATATACTGAAACACTTGACAATATTAACCAATAACATTAGATTAACAATTAAATAATCTCACAAACAAATTTTAAAGAGATGTGTAAAGAATTCTAATAAGCATATTAATTATAAAAATCTAAGTAATTCCACATATAAAATTAAAACACATACAAAACACAAAATTCAACTTGTTAGTAATTTCGTAACTTTTGCCTTTGTAAGAAACATTTTATATTTACATTCTAACAAAGTTTTAAAATCTCCACTATAGAGTTACAAATTGCAACGTATACCACAATTGTGGACAATGCAGATTTATAGCCAGTTGATGCTCTATTGAGTTAAAACATTGTAGCAGGATATTTTGGGCTAGAGGTCATTACACTTGTAACTCTAGATGTTAAGTTGTCTATCTCGCCTTCATTCTTGCTGGATGGGTTCGGAGCCGACCTCGGCTCCGACTCGGCCACTCTAAAAGCTCGAGAGTTGGTTCCACCGGCTCGAGGCTCCCCCTATATCCCACAATGCTAGGCGTGAGTTACCTCAGATCTCATTTGCCGCTACAGCGATCGAGGTGTGTTTTCTACCGGCTCCAGGTTAGTGAAAGTTAGACTAGTTTAAATTCTTTAGACTTAGGCTAGCTTAGTGTATTTTTCTTTCCCTTTAGTGTAGTGGACTTATTATCCCTTCTACCTTTTATCCAGCCCCCTTTTTTTCTAAAGAACTCATAGTTCTTTCCCTAAGGCCTTCGGGCCCTTCCTTCCCTACCCTTAGGGTGTGTAGGTGTTTAATTAGGGAGTTTTATTTAACTTACCTTTAGTTTAAATAATTCCCTTTGAACCCTATCAGTGTAATCTGTGTGTGTGTGTTTTCTGTGTGTGATTACACTTCGGTTCCTTGAATATGTCCAAGGATACAAAGGTCTCAGGCTTCAAGAAGTGTGACTCGTGCTGTCAGAAAATGTCTCTGACAGACGGTCACACTTCTTGTGTGTATTGCCTGGGACCTTTACACCTGCAGGACTCTTGTGCTGTATGCCATGGCTTCAGCCCTAGAGTCCTGCAGGAGAGAAAAAATAAACTCATTTTGAGGGGTTTAATTAAGCCTGAAGGTTCCCTTTCTGTGTCATCGGGGAAACCTTCTAAGGCTTCTAAGACCTCGGCTCCAGCTTCAGAGTCGAGGCCTAAGGCTTCGAAGCCTACTGCTTCATCGGCTCCGGCTGGAGCCGATGAGTCTTTGACTGCAGTATCCGTGGTTTCCTCGGCTCCGGCCGGAGCCGAGGCATTAGAGATTCCTGGGTCGGAGCCGACATCTAGAAAGAGATCGAGGTCACCGTCCCTTGGCTCCGTTCATTCGGCTCCAGCGTCTCCCCTGCTGTCTGAACGGAGCCATAGATCTCACTCCTCCAGGTCATCGAGGCTCTCAGATCACGACCTCCAGAGGGTAGTGAGTAGACTTTTGAAGTCCGAGGCACTGGCCCAAATGCTCCAGAGTCCGACTCATCAGTCGATGCCTCAACTTGTTCCAATAAATATTCCTCCTCCGACTCCTTTGAGCTCGGAGCCGGGGCGTCTCGGGACCGAGACTGTGGTAGCGTCGGAGCCGATACATTTGTCATCGGCTCCGTCGGCTCCGATTTCTTCTTTTGAAGAATCTCGGCGCCGGGCTTCCCTCGTCTGCTCCGAGGGGGTGAGTGGCATCGGACCTTGTCCGACCCCCCTCTCCCTCTCGGTGCTTCGGCGCTGGTGAGTTCGGCTCCGACATCGGCCTCGGAGCCATCTCTGTCGGTGCCGAGGGAGGTTCTCAGCTTCTCGGAGCGGGGACCTCTGGCTCTGCCTGACAGGGGTGCATTCGAGGTCATGCGGAGTGTGTTGGAACCTTGTTCGACTCCACAGTCTGCTCCGTCCACCCCTCCCACTTCGGTGCCTTTGGTTATGTCGACTCACTCCCTCATCCCAGACCGCAGAGAGCAAGCTCCTCAAGAATCCCCTGTGGGGATCTCATCCTCTTCCGAGGCCTCTCCTGAATTGGCAGGGGAGCCTCCTAGGAAGAGAAAGTGTAAGAGGAAGCACATAGACTCACCTGAGTCTGTCACCTCTGACACAGATTTAGAGGATTCCGAGGGTTCCCACGTTCCCCTTCTGAAGATGTCTCTTTCGCAGACATTCTAGAGATCCTGAAACAGAGGGAAATTGGCCAGCCCTTAACCCTTCGGAGGATGAATCTGTGTATCTTGAGGCGTTTGGCTCTCGCCCTTCCACCTCCTGGGTGTCCCCCCCCTTTGATCCCCTCATGCAGGTGGTTGCAAAGAAGGCCTGGACGGCTCCTGATTCAGTGGACCCTACCCCCAGGAGACCCTCCAAATTTATAACAGCACCAACTGACAAGCAATTTCTCACAAAAGGTGTTTCTGTGGATGCTATGGTGGTAGCTGCTGCCACCAAGAAGGAACTAGCTGATCCTTCAGTGCCTGTTCATCCCCCTAACAAAGAATCTAGGTCTATGGACAGGTACAGGAAGCGGATGTTCTCATCAGCGACCTTTGCTATGCGTTCGCTGAACTACCTATGCCATTTTACTCGTCTTCAAAGAGACTTGATCAAAGAAGCGAGTGACATGTTGAAGGATCCTACGGCTGCAGGTTTTCAAGACAAGATGAACACTCAGCTGGCTACCCTGAACTCCATAGCTATCTCCTCCATGCGCCTCCTTTCTTATGCGGCTGATGGAGCGAGCAGGGACAGGTGTGGCCTTACGCAGGCATGCCTGGATGCGGCTATGCAACTTTGCGGACCCCTTTAAAACGTCTTTCACTAATTCCCCGTTTGATGGATCATCTCTTTTTGGTCCTCAAGTGAAAGAAACCTTGACTAGGTGCGAGACAGATGGCAAGACTCTTTCTGCCGTCGGAGTCCGTTTTTCTACTCCTTCTAGGCCTTACCCCAAAGGCCAGAAAAGTGGGAAAATGTGGTTCCGCAAACAATCTCAAGGGACTTCGCCTGACGCACAAAGTCGGTTCCCCGCCAGAGGCAGAGGGGGGAACAACAATGGTAGACGCCGCCCTAGAGGCAGGGGGGGTCCACAGAACCAGGGCAATCGGGAAGTCTTCTCTGATAAGCCCTTTCAGCATCCCTGAGGTGTTGCCCGACTGCCCACCTTCGGAGGCAGTCGGGGGAAGATTGTCACTGTACCCAGAAGCCTGGCTATCCCTGACTCAAGACAAATGGGTACAGTCCATCATTTCCGAAGGCTATTCCATTCCCTTCGTTCGCATTCCAAACCATTCAAAAAAATCCCTTCCAGATGTTCCACCCGCTCAAAGGGATCTTGCAGCTTTGGAAATTTCAAAGCTGCTTGCAAAAAGAGCAATTCAGCCAGTTCCAGCAGACCAGCAAGGATCCGGAATCTACTCCAGGTTCTTTTTAGTTCCAAAGAAAACAGGGGACTGGAGACCAATTTTGGATCTCAGTATCTTGAACAGGTCAGTCAAGAAAACAAGATTTCGGATGGTCACGCTGCAGTCCATCCTTCCCCTTTTGGGAAAGGGAAACTGGATGTGCTCTATAGACCTTCAGGATGCGTACTATCACATAAAATGAGCAGACGCTCCAGAAGATTCCTCCGCTTCAGGCTGGGAACCAGTCATTTTCAATTCAGGGCCCTGCCCTTTGGTCTCACCACTGCCCCGGTGTTTACCAAATGTATGGCAGTGGTTGCTTCTCACCTGAGACGCCAAGGATTCCAGGTGTTTCCATATTTGGACGACTGGCTCCTCACAGCTCCCACCAAGCATCTTCTCCTAATGGCCAGGGACTACACCTTTCGCATTTGTCAAAAGTTAGGCATTTCAATAAATTGCGAAAAGTCTGTTTTGTCGCCTTGTCGCTATTACCTTCATAGGCGCAAATCTAGACACAGTCAACATGTCTGCAAGACTAACACATCAGAGAATAGCAGACATACACAAACTGGTCTCACTCCTCTTCAGCAACAACAGAGTCAAAGCCAGGTTAGTTCTGAAAGTGTTGGGGATTATGGCGGCTGCCATACCTCTGCTTCCATTAGCCAGGTTCCACATGAGAATCCTTCAATGGATGCTCTTCACGCAATGGTCATACCAGCAACTTCCGATGTCCCACACCATTATGATTACGCAGACATGCAGGAATCATCTTCTGTGGTGGATGTCTTCCCTCAGCTCTTATTGGGAAGACCCTTTGTCCCTTCCCCTCCGGTTGCTACTCTGACAACGGACGCCTCCCTGATCGGGTGGGGGGGGCATTATCAGGGCAGAACTGTCCAGGGCACATGGCAGCCTCACGAATGCCACTTGCACATAAATGTTCTAGAGATGAGAGCAGTGCTTTTAGCGTTGCAAGCCCTTCAAGACTCTCTTCCCTTGGGAACGATAGCAATCCAGACGGACAATATGTCTGTAGTGTGGTATATCAACAAACAAGGCGGAACCAGGTCCTACCCCCTGTGTCGAGAAGCACTCAGACTGTGGCAATGGGCGATTTCTTCTCAGCGGTTTCTGATAGCAACGCACATCCCCGGGAAGTCCAATCAAATCGCGGACAAGTTGAGCAGAGCTATCCTCATGCCTCACGAGTGGTCTCTGAAAGACTCTGTTGTGAGAGAAATTTTTCTCAAGTGGGGTCAGCCTTGCTGCGACCTTTTTGCTACTCCCCAAAACAGCAAGTGCAGAGATTTTTTCACCCTATTCCCTCTACCAGGTCAGCCCAGCAGAGACGCTCTAGTCCAAGTTTGGCCCCGGGGACTTCTGTATGCATTTCCTCCTTCCCACTAATCTCTCAAGTGATACAGAAAGCTATCGCTCAGAAGGCCTCGTTGATCCTCATTGCTCCTTACTGGCCTCGACAGGTTTGGTTCCCCTTTCTACATCAATTTCTGTTGGAGCGACCTTGGCATCTGGACCTAGTTCCAGATCTTTTGATCCATCAGTCGGGTCAGTTTCATCGCTCCCTTCCCTCTCTGAACCTCACTGCTTGGTTCCTCCAATTCCAACCTTAGCCAGGCTTCCTCAAATATCTCACTCTGTCCGAGATATTTGGATAGCTTCCCATAAATCTTCCACTAGAAAGATTTATTTGAGTAAGTGGAAACGTTTCGCCTATTGGGCTCAAGGAAGGGACTTAGATCCTTTCACTGCTTCCATCCAAATGGTCCTTGATTTTCTAGCTGAACTCTTCCATGCAGGTTCATCTCCTTCTACTCTTAAAGTTCAATTGGCAGCTATTTCTAACTTTCATGTAGGCATTTCAGAGTCTGCCATCATGTCCCACAAGCTTTGCAAAGCCTTTTTGAAGGGAGTTTTTCTACTCAGACCTCCGATAAGAAATCCTCCTCCTCCTTGGGACCTAAATTTAGTTCTCAGTTCTTTGATTCTCTCCCCTTTCGAACCTGCAGCCTCCTGTTCTTTAAAATTGCTATCATGGAAGACTCTCTTTCTGGTAGCTATTACTTCAGCTAGAAGAGTTTCAGAACTTCATGCACTCAGCTGTCGACCTCCTTATCTGTTGTTCCATAAGGACAGGGTATCTTTACGAACCAACCCGTCTTTTTTACCTAAGATAGCCTCGGCGTCTAACCTAAATCAAAGCATTGACCTCCCGGTGTTTTTTCCAGAATATTCTAACAGGTCTGAACAAAAATTGCATTGGCTAGATGTTCGTCAGTTAAGGTACTATTTGGATAGAACCAAACAATTCAGAAAGTCTGACCAGCTGTTCGTCTCTTATGCAGAAGGCAGAAAGGGACTTTCAGTTTCAAAGGTATCATTATCCAGATGGCTAACATCTCTGATTTCCCTTGTTTATGAAATTAGACACCAAAAGCTGCCTAACAAACCTAAAGCCCATTCTACCAGAGCTTTGGCTACTTCTATAGCCTTCCAAGACAGACTGCCTATTGACACCATTTGTGCAGCGGCTACTTGGGCTACTCCTCACACTTTCATTTCTCATTATAAGTTGGATTTAGCCTCTAGGCATAGAGCGAACTTTGGTTCCACTGTTCTCAAGAGTCTGTTCCGTTAGGCCACCCGGGACAAGGTGCTAGGGACACGGTCCCATCCAGCAAGAATGAAGGCGAGATAGACAACTTAACATATAGAAGTTATGTTCTTACCATAACGTTCCATGTTAGTTGTCTTCTTCTCGCCTTCTTCTTGCGTCCCACCCTCCTTCCCCCTGGCCTGGACAGACCTAGAGGAGTTTGATTGTGACCTCTCTTTCTACCACCTCTTTACTTTAGGTATATGCTGCTGTGCATATTTTCCTGGATCAGGATGTTGGTCACCCTTCTCTTCTCCCTGGTTTATACAGGTGGACTTTGTTTATAGTTATTCTATTGCTATTATAAGCTGGGCCTAGCTTACAAACGAGATCTGAGGTAACTCACGCCTAGCATTGTGGGATATAGGGGGAGCCTCGAGCCGGTGGAACCAACTCTCGAGCTTTTAGAGTGGCCGAGTCGGAGCCGAGGTCGGCTCCGAACCCATCCAGCAAGAAGAAGGCGAGAAGAAGACAACTAACATGGAACGTTATGGTAAGAACATAACTTCTGTTTTTGTTGTACACGTTGCAATTTGTAACTCTTGCACAAGTTTTTATATAGGTAAAACTGTCAAGACTTTAGAATATTTTAGAATTCTTTAGAATTTTTTAGGAAGAAGAATTTATGACCATGTTTTGGCTATTAAAAATAAGGGCAAGTTGAATGCATTGGCACTACATGCTGCAGTGTGCAACAATTTTAAAAAGTTTACATGTTTTGTATTAGACACTGTAGTTTCTGGGGTTTTTAGTTGAGATTTTAAAACTTTGTTAGAATTTAAAGAAACTAAGTGACAAATTGCTTTGAGTGCTGACCATTTTCCGGGTCTGAACGAAACAGTAAACGTGAAACATTTCTTACAAATGCAAAAGTTATGAAATTACTAACGAGTTGAATTGTGTGTTTTGTACGGGTAATTTAATTTTATATGTGGAATTTAGAAGATTTGTACAAGTGTTAATATGCTTATTAGAATTTTTTACACATTTCTTTAAAATTTGAGATTATTTAACTGTTAATCTAATGTGGATTGGTTAATATTGTCAAGTGTTTCAGTATATATGGGTGGTGTTTCACAATGTAAAATACTTGTTCTGAAGACGTTTGTGGTGTATTAAAAGACGAATGAAAGCGCTGAAGTATTTTTTGGAGTCCAGCTCTTCTTTACTACATTGTGCTGGCTTTTTTTTATCTCGTTTTTTTAGGTATTATTACCTCTTACAAAAGTCCCCTAACCCGTCTGCAATCCTTCCTGTGCATTCTGCCTTTTTGAATGCCTTCCTGGCTGCCTCTAAAAATCCAGATTCACAACCCCCTGCACTTAAGCTCCCAGACAGGTTTTACAAAGTCCCTGAAGATGAAAAAATTCTCTTCAAGTCCCCTTTTGCAGATCCTGCCACCATTTCTGTGACTGCAGATAAAACGTCCAAACTTCTCCCCTCCACCTCCCGCCTTCCTTCTGACAAGGAGAGCAGATTAGTGGAACACCTAGGCAAAAAAGTTTACACATCTGCCACGTTAGCAGTGAGAGGTATTGACTACCAGAGGCACATGGCCAAATACTCTGTGGCCCTTCTTTCTGATGCTATTAGGCAATTGGGTGACCTCCATGATTCCTCTAGCAAGGTCAAAATCTGTAGTCTTAAATTCCTGCAGCCAAGTAACTAAAACTCCATTAAGTGTAGTTATGATGCAGTAGAGACTTGCAGCCTCAGGTTCTGTCATCAGGAGATTTTCCTGGCTTAGGCTGCAGCCTTTCCCTGATGACATTAAGTCAGAACTAATGGATGCTCCCTTGAACAACAAAAGTTTGTTTGGTTCAGCAGCTGCTGAACTCTTTAAGGCCCTTCAGGAGGAAGGGTAAAGAGCTCAGACACATTTTTGTCTCCCCTGTTCCACGTTTTCAGAGGAACTATCCAGCTAAAACTGCATTTGTGAGAAAGCCTTCCAGACAAATACCATCCAACGGGAAAAAGGATACCAGGAAAAACAGCCCCCTTCTAGGTCTGTTCCCTCATCCCTGCTCCAAAACTGCCTTTTCAGGCCAAGCCTGATAGTCTGTGAATACCAGCCCTTCCATCCAGACACCTTTCTCTCTATGCATCTCTCCCTGTCCTAACCAGATTGGAAACTGGTTACCCAGAACTGTTGGGTCCTCTGCATTATAAAACATATATTTCATGGTGTTGGAGTCCAGACCCACTTTCAAAGGCATTCCTCAACCCCCTTGAGACCAAATGGCTTTCTTTCCTACACTTCTGCAGGACCTTCTCCCTAAAGGCACAATTCAAGAGGTTCCACCTCAATTAAGAGGAAAAGGTTTCTACTCCAGGATGTTCCTGGTCCCCAGGAAAGAAGGTCTTTGGAGGCCAATTTTGTATTTGCCCCATCTCAACACCTTTCTCCAGGTCTCCTTTCAGATGCTCACGCTTTCAACTCTCCTTCAGGCCTTCTTGGTGTCCTTAGATATAAAAGATGCCGGCTTTCACATCCCAATCCATCCCCTTTTCAGGAAATCCCTCTGCTTTTCAGTGGGTTCTGAACAATTTCAGTTCTCTGCTTTGCCATTTGGGCTCTCTACGTCCCCAAGAGTGTTCACAAAGTGCCTAGCTCCAGTCACTGCTTTTGCTAGAACGCGGGACTGTTTGGACAATGTCCTGATCCAGGTCCCATCCAATCAATTTGCCTTACATCATGTAGGCTTCACCATCTCCCTCTTGAGAAGTCTGGGGTTCACCATAAACCTTCAAAAATCCTCCCTTGTACCCTCACAGGGTCATGTGTTCTTAAGATGCAGGATTTTAACAGGACAAATGGTCTGTCTTCCTCCGGGCAAGATTGTCCCTCACTTCTTATTTCAAGGGGATATACCCTCTCCAAGCCCTTTCAGCCAGGGAGTTTCTCTGGTTCCTGGGATTCATTGCCTCCTCCATCCCCATGGTACCCCTAGTGAGGCTACACATGAGGAAATTCCAGTGGTATTTAAGGATAGTTTGGAAGCAACACCTGCCACCCCCTGTAGCGTTTGGTTCCCCTGTTACTATGCCTTTCCAGGGATTTGAATTGGTGGATAGCCCAGATATTGGCCAACCCAGACCTGCCCCTACAGCACCCCCCCCCCCCAATCAGGACCTATACACAGATGCTTCAGACACAGGTTGGGGAGCAACCTTAGGAGAATGGAGAGTGAGAAACACTTGGACCCTGAACCAACAGAGGGAGCACATCAATATCAAGGCGATGAGAGTCTTGATATTGGCCCTGCAAATCTTCAAGGATCAGATCCTGCCAGGAGTGCTGAGGTGGTACGCAAACAGTACCACTGTGCTATGGTACATCAACAAACGGGGGGGACAAGGTCCTATCTCCTGTGCAGATTGGCTCTGCAGGTGTGGAAAATCACCCTAGAGAGACAAGTAAACCTTCTAGCCATCTACATTCCTTCTGCAGAAAATGTGATGGCAGATGCTGTAAGCAGGACCATGACTCAGTCCCACAAATGGATGCTAAACAGGGTTGTATTCTTGGACCTGGCCCATCGATGGGGTATACCGCAAGTGGATCTTTTTGTCTCACCCATGAACAGACAACTCCCAACCTTTTGCTTCAGGATGCTTTCTCCCGAAGCATGGAGGGTGGATGCTCTTTCATTCCCTTGGAAAGGAATGTTCGCCTATGCATTCCCCACTTTCCCACTCGTGCAAAATGTTCTGCTGAAGATTGAGAGAACAACCACAAGTCTTGTTGGTGACCCCCTATTGGCCAAGGCAGCATTGGTTCCCCCTAGCACATCTAGCCAGGGGCAGTCACCACAAGTTACCTCGCTAAATAGACCTGCTCACACAGGAGAAGGCAACTCTCATACACCCCCAACTATCCACCCTGAACCTTACATTGTGGGTGATAGGGTGTCAAGTCCCTTCAAACACCTTTACACAGAGGATGTGCTTCAGGTTCTGCAGGAAGCCAGAAAACCAGCTACCAGAAAATCCTATCTAACCAAGTGGAAGATATTTTCTGTTTGGTGTCTAAAACAAAATATCCATCCAATGATGATGAACCCCCCAGTGGTTTTGTCTTGCCTGTGTGATCTGATTAATTCTGGCTCGTCTTATTCCTCCATTAAGACACATTTGTCTGCCATCTCAGCATGTCTTCCTCTCATACCCCTCTAGCTTCTAGACTGGAAGTTAAGCTATTTCTGAAGGGGGGTACAAAACCTTAGACCTCCAAGGTAGCCTATTCCACCCCCTTGCAATCTAAATTTTGTTCTTGAAAAGTTGACCCTACCATCTTTTGAGCCAGCCAGGGACTGTTCTCTCCAACACTGCACATGGAAACTATCCTCTTGGTGGCCATTACTTCTGCCAGAAGGGTTTCTGAGCTGCAGGCCATCATGGCATCTTATCCTTTTACAGTTTACCACAAGGACAGGGTTTGTTTACGTACTACCCCCTCCTTCGTGCCAAAAGTTGTCTATTATCTTTCCCCGAATCAGGCCGTCAAACTTCCTACCTTCTTCCCTTCCCCTCAAAACCCTGATGAAAGGATCCTTCACTCTTTTGATGTACATAGACAACTCAGATACTATCTGGCCAAGACCAAATCCATCCGTAAATTAGACAGGCTCTTTGTCTCCTTCCATCCAGGAGCCCTGGGATTTACCATTTCCAAGCATATCATCTCCTCATGGATCTCTAAAACTTTCCTTTTGCTATACAGCCCATGATAAAAGTCTTCCCTTCCCAGTAAAGGCAAATTCCACTAGGGCAGTGTTATCCACTGGTGCCATCTAAGGGCTTGGGTACACCTGCCATTTTAGAAGCAGCCACATGGTCATGTGTCCATACCTAAGAATGCTATAAGGCGACATTTCTAGGTCCCGGGCAGGATTTGTCAGAGCCATCCTTCATTGCTTTGTGGAAAATGCTTATGTTCATCCACCCAAGTCTTAACAGCATGAGCTTTTGCACTCTCCCTCATGTTATGGGATACAGCAGCAACATACGAATAGAAGGACATAGTGTAGTTGTGTAAAATTTTACCATAACTTTAGATCTCTTTTATATGCTGCTGTGTGGTTTCCCACCCTGCCTTCTCCCAGACACTTACCTGACTCCTGAGTAGTCGCTGGTTTTGGTGGCATTCCGTTCAGAGGTAGGTGCGTGCTGACATCCGTTTTGTACCGGGCATCTGTTTATGGCCGACATTCGCTGAGAGACCGGGGACCTCACACATATCTTCACAGTAGCAACTATCTTTTGTAAAATGGCTGGACGTACGAGTCGACCAGAGACAGACTTCCTCACGTTATGGATACAGCAGCATATAGAAAAGGACATCTAGAGTAATGGTAAGATTTTACACTATACTTTCTTAACATGGAAAACTGTTTTTCTCATTGCTCTGTTTGCTGCAAGAATATGAGCTACAAGGACTTGTGGTGAATTCAACCCTACATTATTTTTCCTCAAGTACAGGGTTTCTTTGATAACTAATCTTTTATGCCTATAGTAGCTCTGAGTTTACTTGAAGCCAGACAGTTCATCTCCCTGTCTTCTTTCCTGAACCCAAGAATAGGGACCGTCTGTAGGCAGCTCATATGCTACCTAGACAAAACTTGAGCCTTCAGGAAAGCTGATCAGCTGCTAGTTTCCTACAGTGGTAAGAGGAAAGAACAACCAGTATGAAAGCTAACTGTTTTCGGGTTCTCTCATGTTTTTGTTACATTCACCATAAGAAGCCACTTTAGGCATGGTTGGAGACCATTGTGCAGGGGCTTTGGCTTCTTCACTGGCTTTCTGCAAAGGGGTAGACTCTAAAACAGGAGTGTCCAGCCCGCGGGCCGCATGCGGCCCTCAGAGCTCTTCCATGCGGCCCGCGACCCTTAAATTTAAATTTAATTTTAATTTAACTTTTTTTCCGTGTGTTTACACGTCCGCATACTTTTGCTGTTATGCGCATGCGCCAACTTTCTTTTTTTCATGCTTTTTTCATACCAGCGTCTTTCCGCTGGTATGCGCATGTGCGAAAACACCGTTCGGTCGTTTTTTAAAGCTGAAGGAAGGAGCGAGGATTGTGGAGAGAGGATTTAATTCTATTTTATTTCGGAGTACACACCGACTACACTACAGCATAGCAAAAGGTAAGTAAAGCTAAGTATTTTTTTGACACTGTGAATGCTCCCTAAACGAGCTTATGTTACTTACTTTCAGAGTTTTGACTTTCACATCTTTCCAAAGGATGCAATGACCCCTCATACCAATCCGTTATTCTTTCTTAAGGTGGTTATCAAATACTTTAGTGAAACTTGTTAAAAATCATGTTTTGAATCTATTTTATGTGCCTTTTTATAGTATTTCTTAATGTTTATATTAGTTTTTAGGATGAATTAATAAATATTTTATGCTGTCTGTTTTTCTGTTGCTTTGGCTAAGGGAATGTTATTGGTTTTATGTGTTTTGATTGAATAATTGGTTTTCCTCTGACTGGAAGCTTTAATCATGATTGCTGTTTTTTATAGTGTGGTTTTGGTGAATTGTAACAGGAATCTGATGTAAGATCATATACAGACATGAACGCGCTTATTCTTTAATAAACAATTTGTCTGCACCTAGATTAGAAGCTGTGTTTGTGCACTCACAGTTTGCTTTGTTCATTTGTATTTTCTTCTTTCATGTGAGGCATCTAATTCTTGGGACTTGTGTTTTGCTGTTTCTACCGTTTTGATAAAGATGTTGAAAAGGAGGGGACCCTAGGATTGATCCTAGGGTACTCCGACTGTAACTGGTAGGAAAGGTGAGGATTCTTCCTGTCATTTTACAGCTGCTGCGTATTTGATGGTTAACTGAGAAACTAGGTAAAATATGATTGCGTAGTAAGTCCTAGTAAGGAACATTCCAAGAGAAATTTTTGATGAGAAACAGTATCAAAAGCATTACGGATCTAGAAAGAGAATTGACACTAATGTACCACTGTTTCTATGATAAAACGTATGAGGGCGGTTGTTGTACTGTGGCCAGGGTGGAAGCCATGTTTTGTATTGGAGAGTAGATTATGATTGTTAAGGTATTGCAAGAGTTGAGAATGGACAAATTTTTCAAGAATTTTAGACAGGGTTGACGGTATGGCAATAAGCAGGTAGTTAGGTGAGTAGAGTTTTTCCCCTTTGTGGAGAGGTATGATGAAAGAGTTTTTTCAAATTTCAGGGACTTTGATGAGGATTGATACTGGGTGAGTTATGGCTTTGGCTTAGATTTTCAGGTATTCAGTAGGGATGTTGTTAATGGCCATTGTTGTTTAAGGTTTAGTAATAGTAGGTAACTTTTGATTAATGTAGTGGAGCTGACTTGAGGATGAATTGTAGTGTATTATTATTTTGTGCTATGGGAATGGTGGGGGTGGGGATGTGATTAGTCATCTTTTGGTGAGAGCTAGGATGGAGGTTAACGAAGTGCAAGTTGAACTGGGTGGCTATATTTTCAGTGTAGTTTGTATTGGGGGCTTTGCCTGGGATGGAGTAATGTTTGTGTTTTAGACCAGAGTAGTTTAGAGTGAGTTAGTGAAATATTTTTTTTGTCATTGTTAATGTGCTGTTTTACTAGGCATTTAAGGTGTGTAAAATTTAGGAAGGTACCCAGGTTCTTATTTTTGGACCATATTTTCTGTGCACGATCCCCTCTGTTAAAGTAGCTGTCTAGTTAGTCATGGTGCTAGGTTTGCTGTAACCCTCTTAGTTCAAAGGGGTGCAGGTTCATTGGGTAGGTTTGAGAAGACTTGATTGAATAAGGACACTACTTCATCTAATAAGGTAGCATCTTTTGATTCTGTATAAAAATGCCTGAGCGCTGTTATTGCAGACAGGATGGCCACTCATAGAAGGATGAACAGCTCTTGACTATTTTACTAGGGACAAGGAAGGAAAAAATCACTACCCTAGTGTCCCTTCAAATAGTTAGTAAATACCCTAGTTTCCTTTTACCAAAATTTTGAGAAGACCCTTCCAGTGATTCTCAGGGCTCCCTCTACTACTAACCCCATCCTGTATATTTTCTTAATGACAGCTGAACTGCTACTTCCCAAGCAATTTGCCACAATGTCACCAAGCAGTATTAAGTTTGATTCCGCACACATATCTAATGCATCATTTGGGGCAGCTGTGCCGAAAGGGATGCTGTTATTGCTATAAAGTCCTTCATTCAGGAGGTCCTATAGCGGCTAGAGACGGTCGCATTTTATTACAATTTTGAACAAAGAGTGCAACAATCATAGCTTATTCATTGCTTATTTTACTGTGCCTCATCATATTTTTGTAACGCACATGACTATAAGACTACACCTATAGTTAAATATTTAGTTACTCAGCTACTATTTATGAAATTGATGTTTGATTTCAGTTGCCATGTGCAATTAAGACTTTCCTGTAGTAAATTATTGCACTATTAGAGGGGATTAGACCCAGAGCATGCTTTAACATTCTATCAGTGATAGAACAGTTAAAATGTTAACTGTTTTTTAAATAATTAGAATGAGATATTGAATTTTAGGGCAAATAGTATGCATTTATTAATTTATTTATTGTTCAAATTCACCTACAATACAGACACATTAGTCCGCATAAACCTTTTTTTTTTTTTTTGCTCTTCAGTTAATGCGAGACTTTTTTTTTTTTTTTTTTTGCCCTCACTTGCCCCCAGACCATTTCTGTTGACTCAATGCGGCCCTTGCAACTGAAAAGGTCGGACACCCCTGCTCTAAAAGTATTCTAGAGACAGCTCCTTAGTCCACTGTACGCACTTACAAAGCACTATAAACTGGATTCCATTTTGAGGGTCTGTAGCAGACTTTGCTAGAACCATACTCCAGGGGCACGTATAGTCTTAGCTTATTGATCTCCACCCTTTATTGCTTTTTTGATCTATTGTAATCTACCGACTTAGCTTAGGCTACTGCAACAGTAATTGATTAAACATAGTACAGTTGTGTAGGTAAAGTTATCATAACAGTAGATGTTCTAAAGATCACTGTTAACAGTAGCCTCCCCTCCCTCCAGACCTCTTTTTTTTGCTCGTTTCTTTTCTGTTGCCATAGTGTAAGTGTTTCATCCCTTTGTACATTGTTTACAGTTAGTTTCCTAGCATTGTTCTTAGAGTGCTGGTGCCTCTCCTACGCAAATATGCTGTGAAGCTTTTTGTGCTCCAGCTGTCCTTAGTGGATCTTTTAACAGTTGGAGTGTGTGGAGGGCACCCTGTGAAAGCTGGCTGATAACGAATTTAGGACCCATTTAGCTAAGGCTACTGTAGCAGTGATGCATGTAAATCATTGCTAGAATCTCTATTGTGCCTGATTGAGTGTGCTTCTCAAACAGTCTGAAAATATGGAACTTATAAGTATATTTTTGCACTTTGTGTAACTCTTCAGTGTTCAGCACTGTCTTTGTTTGACCGAATTATTTACTTAGCTGTCTGCATTTATATATTTGCTGACCTCTGGCTGGATTTTGTTTCCTGATCTGTGCTGAAATTTCTGTTTCTGTTCTAAGGCATTTGGTACAGTACTTTACCTTGAACTAACTTCTTCCACATAGGGGTTCAATTTACAGCTCTCTGGGCAGCGGGGAGTTTATAGTGAACTTATTCCAGGGTGGAAAATCTGGTCTAACAGCTTTTGTGTGTTACTTGATTGTCTCAAGCCATGGCTTTTGTCTTGCTGGTATAAAAATATCACCTTTGTGTGAATTTCTGCACATCACTGCTAGAATCTCCATTGTGCCTGACAGAGTGCTTCTCAATCTGGAAATAGAGCTGATAAGGATATTTTTGCACTTTACCTGTTCAGTGTTCTGCACTCTTTATTTTTGCTTAATTGAATTATTTACTTATTTGTTTTACCTGTCTGCATTTATATATTTGGTGACCTGTGGAAGAATTTTGTTTTTCTCACCCAACTGCTGCTGTGTTCAAGTTGGTCGCTTTTGCAGTTGCCCACCCCTACTGTAAATTTGATCGGGGACACTCCTCCAGTCCCATCTCATTAGCTCATTCTACCTAATACAGAGATCTTTTGGGAAGGCCAAACCCCTTAGTCCTTTAACCTTGTATTGTCTTCTGTTCATCCTCTTTCCCTTTCCACTTTATAAACATTTGCACTTATCACTGCATGTTTATAGTCTGTCTAAATTGCAAGCGTTATTCTAAGCCTCTTCGTTTTGGTGTAAGCACTTGGGCTTTAGGCCCACCCCTTAGTTTTCCCTGGCCTTTTTCCCTCAGATTCTGACAAATATGGATGGACAATTTCCTCATTTTCTCCTGCCAGTCTGATATGGGCATCCTGAGACAGTATAGCAACTGCCTCATGTACACGGACAGCCATCTACTACTACCAACCAGGAACACAATTTGTGAGAGATGGAATTACGTTAGGAAACTAGAGTCCATGCTCTCTCCTTCTCAAGCCAGTATATCTGGCACCGAAGAGGTTGTCAGCACAGTCACTACACCTCAACCACCATCCACATATGCGGATGTCCTCAACATAAGGATACCCAAACAAAGGAGACCTCAGAGGCAAAGAGACACGCGATTTCCACAGCCCTCCACACCACATACCACACACAGTCCTCACACCTGTGTCTTAGTCACCAAGGTCTTCACCATAAACCCAATTGTGAGACACACACATGTGCCTCTCACCCGGCTGGATAAGGAGAAAGTTTGGTTAGTTGTATGTTAGGTGCCAGAATCCGCCATATCACATACACACTCCAGTCTCTCAACAGCAGGTACTGTTATGACTCTGTCATGGTCCATGTTGGCATGAATAACGTACCTCCCTGGACTGTATGAAGAGAGACATGATTGAACTCGCTGGTTGTGTCCCAGGCAGGTATGTCTCTAGCCTTAAACAGCATTCTGCCGTCACCCAGAATGATGCCTCCGTGCAAACCGAAAATGATTGACTTTAACAACTGGCTTAGTTTATGGTGTCATTCCAGGGGGATCCAGTACCTGACAGCCTGAGAAAATAAGGTAGACATTCCACGATGCTTTGCCAGAGATGGCATGCATCTGTCTTCCCTGGGCTTCAGGCTTCTGGCAAAGGTTCTTGCTTGCCCCATAGTGCCTTTTTTAGGAAAAGGGATGAGATTAGAGCTACCAACATAAACATTTCAACAAAACAAAGTAAAGGTGATGCTGCTAAATGCTAGAAGTCTAAACATGAAACTGCACTCATTGCATGCGTTCTTAACCCTTGAAAATACTGACATCTGTGCAGTCAGAAACTTGGTTCAAAGCTGCAGAGAGCACCCCAGCCTAACCTGTTTACTCATCTTATACATTCCGACCCTAAACTGTGGGCAGTAAAGCCAAAGGCGGTGGAGTTTGAATATATATTAAAGACGTACCCACCTCCAGGCTGGTCAAACAGTATGGCGCACAGGAGACACTCCAGGTGCAGTTAACCATTGACAAAGACCCTTATTCAAATCATAGCTAGTTACCGACCCCCAAATCTGACTCAAGATGCCCATTCCGCCTATCTGGACCTGTTTGAATCTATAAAGATTCAACCCTTTACCTTGTTCCTGGGTGAGTGACTTTACCTAAACATACGTTGGAAGATCTACTAGTGCTAGAACACAAATGCCCAGAAATTCCACAATTTTGTCAGTGCAAATGTCCTGGAACATCTAGTAGATACCCCCACAAGAGGTGAAAATATCTTGGACTTGGTATTAACCAACATGAGTAACCACTGCAACATCCTTACATTCTCATCCTCCCTGGTAAGATCCAACCATAAAGTGTTCACTTTCGAAGTCGCCATCTCCCCGACCCCAAATCTAGCTAGGGTCAGACATAAAAACTTCCCCAAAGCTGGTTACAGCCTCTTGAGGGATGGTATAAACAGTTTCACAGCCCCCTCCCCCTCTGTAGGAGCTGGCACCAATATCCCAAACGACACCAAAGCACTATACGAGCATTTATATAGATGCATGGATTCAGGAATACCTGACCGGACTAAATCATCCTCCACAAGGAAAAGTAAACCTATCTGGTGGACATCTGCAGTAAATAAACTCTGTAACAAAAAGAAAAAGAAATGCTGACCAAGACGGATCAGGTGCTCAATTGGAAGCAATGTCTCCTTTGCCTGAGCAAGCAAATAAGAACTCTAGTGAAATCCTCCAAAGCAAACCTTTGAGTCCAGATTGGCCACACTGCTAAAGACTATCATAAGACCTTCACATACGTCCGCAGCCTCAAAAGAAGCACCCAGATCTGTTCAGAACTGGTGGTCAAGGACACCATATATACAAACTCTGTAGATGTAGCAAACTTGCCTGCTAACAGATTCAGTAAAAATTTCATCTTCTGTCTCCCCATCACTAAATCAGGACATCCCCAGTAACCTGCCCCTTCCCCTTATATGTAGGGAACAGGTCATCACTGCTTTCTCAAAGGCAAATAATGCAGCCTCCATGGGACCCAGTAACATCCCAGGCTGCATCCTACATGAGCTCAGGAAGGAACTTGCAGTACCATTAGGCACCCTATTCAACCAAAGCCCGAGTACCAGCTTTGTCCCAGCTAAGTGGAGGACAGCCACCGTTATCCCTTTGCACAAAGTGGAGTTTCCACTGATTTGGGAAATTATAGACCCATTGGCCGAACTAGCCTGATCTGCAAGGCCATGGAACGGATTATCGTGGACCTCATTAACAAGGACATTGTGTGGGATCAAGTGTTTGGAGATTGTCAATCAGCTTCATCAAGGGGAGATCATGTCTGTTAAATTTGGTCGACTTCGAGACAGTGACCAAAGCCATGGATGAGGGGAAGATTGTGCACACCACCTACCTTGACCTGGCCAAAGCCTTTGACACTGTTCCCCACCCGGACATAATAGAAAAACTCTCTCAACTAAGCATCAATCCATATGTCACCAGATGGGTAGCAAACTGGCGCAGTGATAGAACCCACCTAATCAAAATAGGGGAAGCCACCTCACAGTAGACCCGTGATAAGTGGCGTACTGCAGGGCTCAGTCTTCAGGCCTCTGTTATTTGGGGTATATTTTTCTGAGATGCAGGCCAAAGCCAGTGAGCTATGGCTGACCAGGTTTGCAGATAACTGCTAGCCGGGTGCTGTCATCAGTTCCCCTAGTGATGTGGACAATCCGCCAAGAGGGTCTCACGCAGATCAGTGACTGGTGCCAGAAACATGGTCTCAAGCTAAATACCAAACAAATGCATCCATATCTCCTTTGGGTAGAGTGACGTCCCCACAAATGATCTCATTAATAACATCCAAAGCACCCAATCAGTCGTGAGAGATTTGGACACCCTGGTTGATAACCTGACTTTTAACCACCATGTTGCTTCCGTTGTACTGAAAGCCTTCTACATGGTCCACCTCATAAGTAAGGGTATCTCACCCAGGGACAAGGAGGTCATAACATCCCTGTATTCTTCCCTTATAAGGCCCATTATTGAGTACAACTCCCCTGTAGGTATGTACCTTGCAAAGCACATGCAGCAACTGGAGAGACCACATAGGTTCCTCACAGGAGAATCTGTGGAATAGACTCCCTGCCCACTTCAAGCACAGTGCCTCTTTACCCCTTGTTAATCGCAACCTGGATAACTGGATGGGAAACAGAAAATACACCCCCAGGATTCCATCCGTGTTCCTGCTGGACAGGGGCATCAGATGCTAACTTGTTTAAACATGGGATAAACTCTTGGCTAGGCTTATAAGGGCCTCGGGTTCAATAGCCTAGTAACCTCCTGTGACCCTGTGAATAACACACTGTAATGGTAAGTTTACTTGCATGACTGTAGTGTCCTTTGAGAGAGTTGCACTTGATGTCCTTCTAGTTTTCATGTTGCAGTATTCATTATACTAAGGAGGTTGCTGCCTGCAGCACTGACATCTGGCCAGTATACCAAAGTCTTTGTAGCAGGTGGGTATGTGTGATGTTTTATGTCAGAGCTGTAAACTGACCAAGGCTATAAATGTGTCGTCTTCACATACCCTCTTCAGAATTTTTCTGCTGCAGTGAATGTCGGGCTCCTGTTTGCCAGTTCAGGAAGCAGATCGCTCATTTTCGGATGACAGCTACAGTCAGCCGCTACAGATAAGTACCCTGTTGTGTTTTCCTTGTCTTTTGTTACTTTCCCAGATGTACATGACCACTAGAAAGGGAAAGTGTGCTTGTGGGTGACAAATTCCTCACAAGGACACACATGAAAAGTACATTTTCTGTTTAGGCGAGGCCCACGACCAAGCGTCCTGCCCCATTTGCAAATCCTTTGTACCGAAAACTCTCCACAGCCGTATGACCATGTTAAAACTACAGTTAGAAAATCAAAGTCTCTGGCATCTTGAACTTGGCATGGAAAGGGGAATTGGCATGCCCGATGAGCTGCCGCTGAAGAAGGCCAAAAAAATCAGGCCGGATTCTCATGCTGCACCTCAGGTGTCCAGAGATTCTTGAGGCCGATGAAAGCCCGGAATCTGTTCAGACCTCCGTTTCCCAACTAGGCCCGGGAACCTTGATGGAAGCTGGGATGGCGGAAACAATGAGTACATCCGCCGAGGTTAATCAGACATCAGATCCTGATGGAAGGGGAATCGTGGCTCGTACAGTCGGAAGGGCCTACTCTTTCCTTACCACCCACCCAGATGTCTGTTCTCACACAGACTCAGCCATTTGTCCCTATGAAGAGAAAACAAAAACGTAAACATCCTGAGCCTCAACCTGTTCCTGGATGGGAAGTTTTCTCCCAGTGTCTCTTTAAGGCATTCCAGGTGTTAGACACTGCAACCACTAGCTGTTGCTCCTTCAGAACCCACTTTAGAGGTATCAGAGGAGGACTGTTCCTCTTCTGAGGAATCACTAACCTATGGCTCTCAAATAGATTCTCCTAAGGATTTTGTCACCCCAGAGGAAGAAGATCCTATCACCCCCGAGTCTCCTAGGAAAGAATTCACCTTTGGGGACATCATTTCCCTCATGAGGGAAGATTTTAAGTGGCGCAGGGCTCAAAGGTCTCCGGCACTAAGAAAATGTACTTTGACCTACTGCAAATGGAACAACCATCCACCTTTGCTGTGCCTCCTTTACTACCTGTCTTCGAAGATGCCTTCTTGGCCGTTTCACAGGCCCCAGATTCCCAACCCCCAGCCTCTAAACGTCCTGACCATTTTTACAAGGTGCCACAGGACACCTAATTCCTATTCAAAAACCCTCCTGCAGACCCAGCAGTTATTGCAATTTCTGCTGATAAAACTTCCAGACAGTTGCCTTCTACTGCTCTCTACCCTACTGATAGACAGCAAATCATGGATAGACTGGAAAAAATGTGTACCTCCTCTACTCTGGCTATAAGAGCTCAGTTACCAAACGCACATGGCTAGGTATGTCCTAAACACGATTTTCAAAGCTACTACCTTCCTGTCTGAGGTTCCTGATTCATCAATAAAAACCCAACGTAACACCCTACTTTCCACAGCATCTCAGGTGACTAGGCACTCCCAAGTGCAGTTATGATGCTGTGGAAGCCTCCTCAAAATCTGCTGCATCAGGTTCAGTGCTGAGACGATACTCCTGGGTGAGACTTCATCCACTTCCTATGGATGTGCAAACTAAACTGCTTGATGCCCCACTGGACAATAAAGCCCTCTTTGGACAGGCTTCAGCAGACCTTCTTAAATCCCTTCAAGAAAAGGGAAAATAACTACAAAACCTGAAGCATTTACTGGTGTCTCCTATCCCCATCCCCAGATATCACAGAAACTATCCACAAAGAACTTCCTTCATCAGGAGACAGTCCTCCCACTCGGCACCTCAGCCAAAGGGGGACGTAGGCAATCTAGGAAAAGCTCTACTCCCAGGTTTCCTTCCACCCGTTTGACCACCCCCTTTCAGAGCCAGTCTGACCAAACCAGACCACCTCCACTGTGACTTCTAAGATCTAAATGCCAACACTCCCCTATTCCTTTGTCTCACCCTCTCCCTACCCTCCTGGCAGAAAATCGCATCGGAAAACTGGGTCCTCTCCACCATTCATAAGGGGATACTTTGACTTGGAGGATGGTGCCCCCCTTCCAGGGGATTCCTCAACCTCCATCAAGCCAAACCTTTTTCCCACCATCATTCAGCAATTGCTAGCTTAAGGCACCATAGAGCAGGTGCCTTCCCCACAAAGAAACAAAGGATGTTATGTGATCCTATCTCGCCTACATTCTGACTGATGGGTTCGGAGCCGATCCCTCGGCTCCGACTCGGCACGCTTATGCCAAAGAGCGAAGTCTCTTATTGGCTGAGCTTACTATATCCCAGGATGCACCACTACCAGTCCCCCAGATCTCGTTTGCCGCTAACTTGCGAAGACGTGGTCTCGAGCTGGCTGAGCTGAGTAGTATTTAATTACTAACTTTTTTCTGTCAGAATTTTGCTGTTCTTGTCATAAAAAGCTGTTTTAACGGCTATTCTTCACTTTGTGGTGTGTTTGGAGTTTTGTGATAACTTTGTAGTGTGATTGGGCGTTGATTTGATTTCAGGCCTCCTTCATCTTAGGGCCTTCCCGGTCAGTCAACCCCCCTTAAACCTTAAAGGGTTTCAAAGCACCCTTTACTTAATTGTTACGGATTGTTTACCTAATCGGCAGCTGTAAACCGATTTTTAGGTAGTGTCAAATTGATTAGAAAATCAAGTGGATAGTGTTGGTTTTTCTGTCAGGGATTACTGTTTTTTGCTATAATGTCTCAGAATCCTAGGCCTTCGGGCTTCAAAAAATGCACCAAATGTAATTTTAAAATGTCAATCACAGATGACCACTCTCTCTGTGTTTATTGTTTGGGTGCAAAACATTTACAAGAGTCATGCAGCGTGTGTCACGCTTTTTCCTCGAGGGTCCTCCAGGAGAGGAAAAATAAACTTATTCTTAAAGGCTTAATAAAACCCTCCTTCGAAGAAGCTCTAGCATCCTCTCCTTCTCCAACTAAAAAGAAAAAGGCGTCGGCTCCGGCCAGTCCGTCGGATCCGGCCGCCAAAAGACATAGGCAGGCTTCTCCTTCGGCTCCAAGGGCTTCGGAGCCGAGGGCGGAACGGTCTGCCTCGATGCCACCAGTCTCGACTCCTCTGGCTTCGGAGCCGATGGCTGGGGCATCGAGAGGCGGGTCACCTTCGTCAGCTCCACTGGTCTCGGAGCCGACTAGGGATGCCCGCTCAGACACTTCCTCCTCGGCGCCGAAGTCCTCCTCGGCACCGATGGAAACTAGTGTGGGTATTCCTTCGGCGCCGATAGTCATCGAGTCGCCTCGGAGCCGGTCCCCTAGTCCTTTGGGGCCGTTGGAGAGGCCATCTCGAACCCGTTCAGTATCCTCTCTGTCTTCGAGGATGTCGGATTCAGATATAGACAGGGTGCTCCAAAGACTGTTCCAGTCCCCAGTCTTTCAAAAATTTGTTTCAGCTCCGACCCAGTTGGCTTCGGAGCCGATAGCCCAGGCCCATCCCATTGCTATTCCTCCTCCGACCGCTTCGGCTCCGTCGGAGCAGGTGCTGTTGGAGCCGGTGGAGATCTTAGGGTCGGCTCCGACCCTTACTCCAACCCGGGCCTTCGGGTCTGAGTTTGGTACACGGACTTCTTCGGCTGGACCCGGGGGTGATGTTTCGGGACCTATGCTATCGGTTCCGAGCCTCCCTCTCGGTGCCGCTGCGGGACTTCCGTCGGCTATCATGGCTCGGGAACCGGACACTCCCAGGATTCTGGGGTCCGGCTTTCAGAGCTATGAGGAGTGCCTTGGCCAAGTCTTCTTTGCCATCTCTCCGGCTTTACCGGCACCTTCCCTGGGCGTGGAGACTGGGTCTTTGGCAGTTCCCCTGTCCGTGGGCAGCGGAGCCCTGGGCCTGAGGTTACCCCATTGGGGTTCCTCCTCCTGAGGGTTCTTGAAGTTGTCTTCAGAGGAACCCCCAAGGAAGAGATCGTGCAAGAGGAAGCACGTGGACTCCCGAGTCTATTACATCGGACACTGATCTTGATGATGCGGAGGGGTCCCCGAAGTCGTCCTCGGATGATGTCTCGTTTGCAGACATCTTAGAGATCCTCAAACAACGAGGCGGCTGGATATCCAAACCCCCCTCTGCTGATGAGTCAGTGCTCCTCAAGGCCTTTGGGGCTCAGCCCTCCGCCTCCTGGGTGTCTCCGCCCTTCGAGCTCCTGGATTTAGTTTGTCGAAGGACGTGGGAACATCCAGATACCGTGGAACCAGTCCCTTCTCGTCCTAATAAATTTTTGTCTGCCCCACCCGAGAAGGAATTCCTCACTAAAGGCGTGGCTGTAGATGCCATGGTGGTGGCATCTGCTACACAACAGGACGTGGCAGAGGCTTCAACGTCCGTCCATCCTCCTAATAAGGAGTCTAGGAGCATGGACAGGTGCGGAAGCGCACCCTGACTTCAGCGGCCTTTACTTTAAGGTCTCTGAATTATTTGGCACATTTTACCAGGCTTCAGAGGGATCTGGTCAAGGAGCTGTCAGATTCCTCTCGGTAACCTACCTGAGCAGCTAGCCCAGTCGGTTAGCTCTCAGTTGGCTATCCTTACGTCAATTTCTAACTCGTCCATGAGGCTCATTTCCTATGCGGCCGAAGCGGTAGAGCGGCAGGCACAGGCGTGGCTCTACGGAGACAAGCCTGGCTCCGCTTGTGTCAGTTTGCGGAGGCCTTCAAGTCTTCCTTCGCCGACGCTCCCTTTGATGGGTCCTCTTTGTTTGGACCTAAGGTTAAAGACACCCTTACCCGCTGTGAGCAAGAGGGAAAAACTTTATCTGCCGTAGGTGCTCGTTATTCCACTCCCTTTCGGCCTTATCCCAAGGCTAAAGGAGGTGGGTAGATGTGGTTCCGTAAATCACGTAAGTTTTTTCCTCAACAGCAGGAAGATTGCCCGTCGAGAGGCAGAGGACGGGAAATTTTTCTGGGAGACGCCGTCCCAGAGGCGGCAGAGGGCCCCGCAATTCTGGAGACCGCGAGTCCTTTCGTGGCTCTTCAGCCTCCCACACATCATGAGGGATTGCCCGGCTGTGCTGCTCCGGAGCCAGTCGGGTGCCGTTTTGCCAAGCACCTAAAAGCCTGGGAGTCAATCACTCAGGACAGATGGGTGCTTCGGATCATTGCCGGAGGTTACACCATCCCATTCACATGTTCACCCCACCGTCCAAAAAATCCTGGACCCACCACCCAGTCAAAGGGAAATTGCAGCCGCAGAAGCTTTAAAGCTGCTAGAAAAGGAGTCATCCAACCGGTCCCCACAGACCAGATCGGATCCGAAATTACTCCAGGTTCTTTTAGTGCCAAAAGACAGGGGACGTGCGACCAATTTTGGATCTCACCAGACTGAACCCATCCGTTACGAAATCCAAATTCGAATGGTCACGTTACAATCCATTCTCCCATTGTTGGAGAAGGATGTTTGGATGTGCTCCATAGACCTCAAGGACGCCTATTATCACATACCGATACATCAGGCGTCCAGGAGGTATCTGCGCTTCAGCCTGGGAGTCAGTCATTTCCAATTTTGTGCACTGCCCTTTGGTCTCACCACAGCCCCCAGGGTGTTCACCAAGTGTTTGGCAGTAGTGACTGCTCACCTGAGGAGTCTTGGATTCCAAGTGTTTCCCTATCTGGACGACTGGCTCCTGACTGCCACCACCAGGCATCTACTAATGGACAACCTCAAAGCCACCATCTCCCTGGGTGCTACCCTGGGGATTACATTCAATTGGTCAAAGTCTGTCTTGCTGCCCTCTCAATGCATAAGGTTTATAGGAGCAGAGATAGACTCAAAATTGATGCGCGTTTTTCTTCCTGCCGAAAGGATCCAAACTTTACAGGGCCAAGTTCAAGCTCTGATTTCAAGATCCAAAGCCCCAGCCAGGATGGTCCTACAAGTTTTAGGTTCAATGTCTGCCACGGTTCTTCTAGTTCCTCTGGCAAGATTGCACATGAGAATTCTTCAGTGGCTATTGTCAACTCAATGGTCCTTTCAGGACCTTCCCCTCAATCATCCCATCATGATTACAGAAACATGCAAACGGGACCTTCGCTGGTGGCTTCAGACATCCAATCTAAATCAAGGAAGCCCCTTTGTTATTCCCTCTCCAGTGGTTACCCTGACGACAGATGCCTCCCAGATAGGGTGGGGGGGGCATTGTCTGGGCAGGTTAGTTCAGGGCTCCTGGCTTCCAGACGAAGCTCTTTTCCACATCAATGTGTTGGAGATGAGGGCTGTACTTCTGTCCCTACAAGCCTTACACAAGTTTCTTCCTCAGGGCATCATCGCCATCCACACAGACAACATGTCGGTGGTCTGGTATCTAAACAAACAAGGAGGGACCAGATCTTACCCCCTTTGCAGAGAGGCCATGAGGGTGTGGGAATGGGCTGTAGCTACCAACCGTTTCTTGGTAGCGACCCACATTCCGGGGAAATCAAATATATTGGCAGACAAATTGAGCAGGACAATTCTCTCTCCTCACGAGTGGTCCCTAAACGAAACAGTAGCAGCTCAGGTTTTCCGGAGATGGGGAATGCCGTGCTGCGACCTATTTGCAACCCCACTAAACACGAAGTGCAAAAGGTTCTTCTCCTTGACTCCATCAGGGAGAAGTAGCTATGGATGCTCTAGCACAACCTTGGCCAACAGGGCTACTTTATGCCTTTCCTCCGATTCCACTTCTCTCCAAAGTCATTCAAAAAGCTTCTCAATTGGGGTCCGCAATGATACTGATTGCCCCATACTGGCCTCGTCAGGTATGGTTTCCTTACCTGAAGAAACATGCGGTGGACGATCCGTGGACTTTAGACCTAATTCCGGATCTGTTAATTCATCAGTCGGGACGACAGCATCAGTCCCTTCACTCCTTGAAGTTGACAGCTTGGCTCCTCCACTTCCGACTTTAGTCAGAAGTCACACATTGGACCCGGAAGTTATTCACATTTTATCTTCGGCCCACAAACCCACCACTAAGAAATTGTACCTCAGTAAGTGGAAGAGGTTTGCTATCTGGGTTCAACTCAGGGGCTTAGACCCTATCACTGCTCCTATCCCAGAGGTTTTAAAATTCTTGACATCCCTATTTAATCAAGGATCTTCTGTCTCTACTATTAAAGTCCAACTAGCGGCTATCTCTAAATTCCACGAGTCCATGGATCCTCCATTGATGAGCAGCAGACTATGCAAAACTTTCATTAAAGGTGCGGGTCTGTTAAGACCCCCAGTTTTTCATCCTGCCTCCGTGGGACCTTGACTTGGTGCTTCGATGCGTTAACATCTTCCCCTTTTGAACCGGCTGCTACATGTGAGTTAAAATATCTGTCTTGGAAAACGGCCTTCTTAGTTGCAATTACTTCTGCAAGAAGAGTTTCAGAGCTTCAAGCCCTGTCTATCAGACCACCGTACTTGATATTTCACAAGGATAGAGTATCACTTAGGCCTAATCCATCCTTTGTTCCAAAGGTCTGTTCTAATTTCTGTCTCCAACAATCCTTAGAGCTACCAGTTTTCTTCCCAAAATTCTCCAATGAAGCAGAATACACTCTCCATAAATTGGATGTTCACAGGCAATTGCGCTTCTATTTAGACAGGACTCAACAAATTGTAAGTCAGACCAATTGTTTGTGTCCTTTTCAGACAATAAATTGGGCAAAACCATCACAAAAGCTACTATCTCCAAATGGATTAGAGATTGTATAACTCAGGCTTATTCTTCTTCGAATAAGCAACTTACAATGTCTATCAAAGCTCACTCTACCAGAGCTATGGCGACTTCTATAGCTTTTCATTCCAAGCTTGCTATCTCGGAGATTTGTGCTGCGGCTACTTGGTCCAATCCGCACACTTTCATTTCCCACTATAAATTGGATGTGGCATCTAAAGGGCGAGCATCATTTGGTTCCACGGTACTCAGGAGTGTTTTCCAGTGAGCCACCCAGGATTCAGGTGCTAGGGACGCTGTCCCATCAGTCAGAATGTAGGCGAGATAGGATCACATAACATCTTTTAGTTATGTACTCACCATAACTTCAGATGTTTGGGATCCATCTCGCCTACATTCCTAATACCCACCCTCCTTCCCCCTGCCTTGGAGATCAGAAGAGATTGAACGGTTTTGAGTTCTACTGTTTTATCTTGTTTCATCTGACGATGTTATATAAGCAGAGCGTGCATGTGTGCATGTATGCGGACAAACTAGATCTGGGGGACTGGTAGTGGTGCATCCTGGGATATAGTAAGCTCAGCCAATAAGAGACTTCGCTCTTTGGCATAAGCGTGCCGAGTCGGAGCCGTGGGATTGGCTCCGAACCCATCAGTCAGAATGTAGGCGAGATGGATCCCAAACATCTGAAGTTATGGTGAGTACATAACTAAAAGTTTTTTACTACAGAATGTTTCTGGTACCAAGGAAAGATGGCCCATGGAGACCAATTCTGGATTTTTCTTTCCTAAACCTGTTCCTCAAGGTACCCCATTTCAAAGTGATGATCTTACGTTTGCTCCTACCACTCATACCAACACAGGCTTACATGGTAGCTCTGGATTTTAAGGATGCCTACCTCCACATTCCTATACACCCAGATTACAGAAAAGTCCTACACTTTGCAGTAGTTCTTTGCATTTTCAATTCTCTGCATTGCCCTTTGAAGACTACACTGCTCCTTGAGTGTTCACAGAGTGTCTAGCACTCTTTATTGTTCACTTCAGAACACAGGGTATACAAATATACCCTTATCTAAATGACCTGTTAATTCTTCATCACGGCTGTCAAGTCCTCCTACACCACCTACAGCAGGGGATCTCCACCCTGACTCTTGTTTTACTATAATCAAGGAAAAGTCTCGCCTGATCCCCACTCAAGATCTGGTCGTCTTGGGGTGCAGGATCTGAACAGACAACATGAAGGCCTTCATTCCAGGCCAAAGCAGCCTGGACCTTTCCCTCTACTTCAACAAACTAATCACCCTCACTTCTTTGCCAGCATGAGAATTCCTAAGGATGTTGGGCCACATGGCATCCCTGATACCCATGTTGGTCCTGGCAAGAATCCACATGAAAGAATTTATGGAGCCAACACTGTCATCCCCTGGACACCCCTTCCCCCTCCTTCACCATCTGAAGAGGGAACTTCAATGGTGGATCTGTGCCATCAACCTCAACCAGTAAACCCCCTTAAGGTACCGGCCCGTCTACAACAGGCCTCTACTGACGCGTCAGACATGGGATGGGGGTGCAGTGTTACTACACAACCAGAAACAATTCACTGTGCAGAGAAAATGGTCCACACTAAGACAAAGGGACCATAACAACATCCAGGAAATGAAGGCACTTCTAGCCCTGCAAACATTCAAATCAGCTCTATGCCCAGGAGCCCTGAAAGTGATCGTGGACAATATGACTGTCCTGTGATACATAAACAGGAGGGACAAGATTCTACCTTCTTTGCAGCCTGGCCACCTAGATGTGGACCCTAGCATCATCACTGTAGATTCATCTGATAGCAGTGCACATCCTGTCTACAGAGAATGTTATGGCAGATACTCCCAGCAAAACTTAAGCACCCTCTCACAAATGGATGCTTCACAGACTGGTATTCCTAGATCTTATCCACAGGTGGGATATTCCGCAAGCAGATCTATTTGCCTCCTCCCACAACCTACAGATGCCCATGTTTTGCACAAAGGACCCACATCCTCAAGCCTGGAAAGTGGACACCTTTTCTTTTCCTTGGGTGGGGATGCATCTCTATGGCTTCCCACCCTTCACACTGATTCAGAAGGTCCGCCTGAAAATCCCGAGGGACAAACCTAAAATCCTGTTGGTGACCCCCTTTTGGCCAAGACCGCATTGGTTTCTCCTTCTCTATCTACTAGCCAAGGGCAATCATCACACGTTATGCCACTGAATAGACTTGCTCACACAGGACAGGCATTTCCTACTACACCCTCAGGTGAACAATCTAAAACTGACCTTATGAGTGATTGGGTTCTAATTCCCTGCAGGCACCTATACTCAAAGGATGTAGTCCGTGTTCTGCAGGAGGCCAGAAAGCCTAGTACCAGGAGAAATTGTTTGTCTAAATGGAAGAGATTCTCTAGGTGGTGTCAAAGGAAAAACCAGGACCCTATGACTATTCCTGTACCCTTGGTCCTTTCCTATTCGTGTGAGCTCCTTCACTCAGGACTAACCTATTGTTCAATTAAAGTCCATTTATCTGCCATCTCTGCTTGTCTGCCCTTGCTACCGCCTCTGGCTTCTAGATTGGAGGTCAACTTTTCCTGAAAGGGGGTGCTCCATATTAGACCCCCTCGAAAGACTATACCCCCCCCCCCCCCTTGGGACTTGAATTTTGTATTAGAAAAATTTACATTGCCACCTTTTGAACCAGCATATTCAGTATCCCTGAAACTGTTTACCCTGAAAACACTTCTGCTAGTGGCCCTTACTTCCACCACAAGGGTATCAGAGATGCAAGCCCTTATGGCTATCCCTCCTTGCCTTATTTTCCACAAGGACAGAGTTGCCCTTAGGACTAACCCCGCCTTCATGCCTGAGGTGGTTAATGAGCTCTCATTAAACCAGACCATTAACCTACCTGTTTTTTATCCTCAGTCAGAATCCCACCTTGAGAACAGAAGGTCATAGAGTAGCTGTGTAAGAACTTACCATAAGCTTAGATGTCCTTCTCTTCCATGTTGCAGTATTCGGTCACCCTCTCCTATATTGTCTAATCTACTGTTACTTACCTGTGGGGACATAGCCACTCACCCAGCCTATCAAGTACCCTATGGTCTAGTTTACATGCAGGTCTCAAGGGCTTTCCTTTTATGACCCTCTTTAAACCTCCAGGAGTACTACTATATGAGGCAGTCCATTCTGAAGAGGGTATGTGCAGACGTCACATTTATAGCCTCCGTCAGTTTATGGCTCTGACATAGGATGTCACACGTACCCTCCTGCCCCAAAGACTTTGGTATACTGGCCTGATGTCGGTGCTGCAGGCAGCAACCTCCCTACTGTAATGAATACTCCAACATGGAAGAGAAGGACATCTAAGGTTATGGTAAGTTCTTACACAACCGAATTCACTTTTCTTTCAGCCACCAGATAAAGTAGAGATAAAATACCATTCTTAGCTTCCAGTTTTTCTAGTTGCAGTTTCATTTTCTGTAAGGATTTCAGTTTCAAATTCATGTAAACCACCTTACTTTAGTATTCATAATCAGAATGTGCCATTCAGTTCATCTTTTATTACAGTTTGTGTCGTCAGTGTGCTCAAGCTGTTCAACTGCAAGTCTTTTATCCAAACTACCAGAATGCTGGAGGGCACAGTTAGTCTGCTAGGTGCTCACATGGAGCTCTAACATTTCACTATGAAAACCAGTGAAGTTAGGAAAACTGATTTGCTTTTTTCTTCCATTCATGGAAGGAGAAGGCTGCTACTAGGTCATTAAGCAGACTTAGGGTACTGCATTGCCTTTTGTTATAACAAGCTTACTAAATCTCTGCAAGGCATAATAAAAAAAAAAAACACATTACCAAAGCACTGCAGCTATATCTGCACCATATTTCAAAAATGTTTCAGCACAATACATTTTTGGAACTGCACATGAGTACTGCAGTTTCACAAAACTTGTAAGTTTTTTTGTTTTGTTTTTGTAGCTGTTCTCTGCTGACCGCCAGCTCTTCTTCCCAACAAGTGGCTGGCCCATTTACTGACCTTTGGACAAAGGTTGTCTCTCTAGGAAGTGACTGCATACTTTGGGTAGAGAGCATTGATCCTTGCTCCATCCATGCTGAGTCCAGGTTCACATTTTTCTGTGTATGTACCTTATATGGCAAATATCTACCTCTGTTGGTGATGCGCCTATTTTAAGCCCCACCCTTGTAGGAGGCATATGTAATAGCCTAAGGCTTAAGCCCTTTCTCCACAGTGGTGCATCACCTCATTATTGCTTATGCCCTTTTCTTGCCTGCTACATAGGCTGCTATGCAGTCAGGTAACTCCAGTGATGCGATGGCTACATGTCTTTTCAGTTCACATCCCACAGTTCTGCCAGAGAGGTGAAAACGCATTTACCTCTCTTCTCCCTTTCTTCTCCACATTGGCTCCTTCAGTGCTGTAGGTACTAATCAAACCCTGGTCATATTCAGAGTTTTATCCTTTTTTCACAGAGCCATCTACAAACCTGCAAGTTGGATCCACCATCTAAGTAAGCACAGCTGTGCTGCAGAGGGGTACTATTATTGTCCACCTTTCTGGAGTACCACAGTACTACCTGGGAGTCTACTCATGTTAAGATTTACTGTTACAGTGATTCTTTTTTGAAGTTGATGTAACATGTTTGTAAGGTACTTAATATAAGTGGAGATCTGATATGAAGTGGTCTATCTTGGGTGGTTGTTAGGACTACGTGCTGTGCAGGTGGGTAGGACTGGTGAACACATGGAGCTCTTCAGTTTGTTCACTCCCTTCCCTAGTTCCCATCTCTTTAGTTTTTCATTGGTGTGTATCAGATGCATTTGCAGAAAGGTTATTTCAGGATAAACTTATTTGCCAAAGTTAAGCTCATGTTGATGGTACAGTTCTGTTATTGATTGTAGAAGCTTCATCCATCATTTCTTGGGGTTTTTTCCCCTCAATCTGCCAGTTGATTTCTTCACCTTCCTTCATTAGGCATGCAAGCCTGAGGTCTGAATTCCAAGTCAGCACCACACCCCAGACTTTTATTCAGGATCTATATGTCTACAGTATGAGGAAATAATTCTATTTTGCGCAACATATAAACAAAAATGTGGTGTGTAGGTCCAAAGAAGTCATTGTTTCACTGTATTCTGCATTCATCAGTCCTATTATTGAGTACAGTGCCCCCTTTGGTATGTACCTAATCCAGGCATATCCAGCAGTTGAAATGTCCACAGAGATCCCTCACAAAAGAATGCAGGGTGTAAGTGAAGTGTCCTATCCAGACTGCCTCAAGGCCCAGTCCCTGAATTCTGTCTCCTACAGACTGTTGAGGGAAGATCTGTGCCTGGCGTACAGGAAATTGTCATATTCCCTCTTTGTAACAGGATCCCCATCCATGTGAAGCAGAGTTCCTCCCTAATCCAAGTGTAACTTGGACTTTTGGTTGGAGGACAGGAAATTCATCCTGGTTTGGCACCTATGACTAATGGACACAGGCAACCTGTAAGTGGTTCATCTCCTTGGGCCCTGCTTGTAAATGTTTCATCCATCCACCAAGCCTCTGCTTACACTTACCAATTGTACCAGAACTTGTCAGATTTGGGATGCATGGCTAGGCTTAAAAAGGTGCCCTTGTGATCATCCTCAACCCAGCACTGCCATTTTCGCCACCACCTCTTCTTCAAGTTCATAGAGAATACTCTGACAAGGGGTGGGGGTATGGACAGGATCACAAAGAGCAGGGCAAATGGAAAACTTAGTTTGTGAAGAAACATATCAATCTGAAGGAAATTAGGGGTCTTCTACAAGCTGTTCAGAACTTCACCCACCTTTGGAAACCCAGGCCACTCCTAGTGTACACAGACAACACCAATGTCATGTGGTACATAAACAGGGAGGGACCAGGTCTTGCCAGCTTTGCGGGTTAGCACAGGAGGCATGGAACGGTGTCAATCAGAAGGACATCATGCTGACAGCCACATACATATTTTCTGAGGACTGTGTAGTAGCAGGCTCTGTAAGCTGCTGCCTGGAGGGACCCCCACAAATGTATGTTGGACAGGTTTTCCAGACAATTGCCCTTTAGAGGGTCACTCCTCAGACTTCTTTGCGTCACCAACCAACTATCAGCTTGCCCATTTCTGCAGCAGGGATCTTTGTCCCAAAGCCTGAAGCACAGATGACTTTTTTTTTTTCCCCCAGTGGATACGGAAGATGTTCTTCGTGTTTCACTGTTGCAGTCATTACACTTGGGGGTTATCTGCCTGCAGGTAGCCCTCAGTCGGCCCGAATACCAGAGACTTAGTATTTCTGCGTTGGATGCTGTCGCTCCAGGACTGACGTCAGGTCATCTTGGGTATAAAAACAGGCAGCCGATGCCATTACATCAGTCATTCTTGCCAAAGAGCCCGAAGCAGAAGCAGTTGGCAAGTGTCAGTCGTCTGCTACCAGAATTTTCATTTTCGAATTGGATAATCCTGAAGTCTTCTAAAGCTAAATACCCATTGGGGATCCTTTTTTTTTTTTGCTTTAACCGATGTCAGAAAAAGTTAATTGTCTTGCCTGTGGAAAGCAAATGCCTCACAGAGATTTTCATTCTTACTGCATCACCTGTTTAGGCCCAGACCACGATGTTCCTTGCTGTCTGTTCTGTGCCTTTTTTAACACCTGAACCATTAGTCATCGGGCTCTTTGTCGCAAAATTCTTTCACTCTCAATCTCCGTATTTTGAAATGGCTTTGGTAAGCCATCCAACTACCGATATTCTGAAAAAATTAAGGATAAGGACAGAGACAGACCGCATAGGTCCAAAACTGCCGACGATGCTTCCGTTAAGCCAGTCTGCCGGTACTCAGTGAGGCGCCTTCGCAGCCACTGATGCCCACTTCAGTGGATTCGCAGGTCTCTGCTGAAACCCATTTGGAGTCCAGTATGCTGCGAGATCCTTCTTTGACTATGGAACCTGCGGATGTCTCTACCTTGCATGGGTCTGAGGCTGCTGTGCAGGCAGTTCTTCGCTCTACCGATGTTCGAGTCAGACTTCATTTCTAACCAAAACCACCGCGTTTCTTAGGCCCATAGTACCCACTACGCCTAGAAAACCGACGACCAAAGCGCATGCTCATGCTCCCATACCACAAAAACAAATGCTTAGGGGAAGTCAGCCTTCCCCTGCAGAGACAAAGAACCCAGTCCCCTTCAGCTTCTGCAGACCAGGAGTCAGATGACACTCTGAGATTTCTGATTATGAAGACATGCCCTTATCTGCCTATGAGGATTCAGATGCAGAGGAATCTATTAGTTGCCTTAGCACTGGCCATTAGCTATACCCCCTGTCCTGGATGTTGTGGATGATGCTTGTATGGAATCCAGTCTTACTCCTGACACTTTACTTCCTGCCCCTAGGAAACCAGACAGGTTCTACAGAGTACCTGATGCTCACAAGTTTCTTTTCAAGAATCCTACTGCTGACCCAGAGATTATTTCCCAGGGACCTAATGGTGTCAAGGCTACTACAGCCAATAATCCCACCCCTTCGGACAAGTACTCCAGAGCTTTGGACAGATGGGGTAAGAAGGTATATACCTTTGCAACTCTTGCTATTAGAGCATTGATTTGCCAGTTTCTCATGCTGAAGTACCAGCAGCATATTATGGAACTCATTAAACAAAAAGTGGTAACATTTCCAGTCTGTGCAGAAAATAAAGAATTGCAGGAGCTTATGCACTCTGCAAGCCAAGTCAGTAAGGATACTTTGCAGTGTGGCTTTGATGCCCTAGAAGCATCTTGCAGGGCAGCAGTCACTGGCTCTGTACTGAGAAGACATGCTTGGCTGAAAGAGCAGACCTTGCCAGACCATGTCAAATCAAAATTAATAGATGGTCCTTTGAATGAGGACTGTTTGGCACCAAAGCAGAAGAGGTTCTCAAAAAGATGGAAGAAAAAGCTAAATCTTTGCAGACTGTTAAAGAATTCTTACAAATACAACCCCCTAGAGTCAGTAGGCATTGCCTTTCTAAACACTGGTCCTTTCTAACCCCCTCCAGGTCTTCTGAAACAAGACCCAGGGGAAAAAGACTACCCAGACTACAGTCTCAGGGTATGCAGAGATCTAAGCAATGGAGTGCCCCCACCCCTAAAGCAGGGAGTGGTAAGCCACCTCCTTACGGAAAAAGCTCATGACTTCTTTACTCCACTTCACAGCCCTGCCCAATTGTATTGCTTGTGCCCCTAGGAGGAAAACGTGCCCTTCATGCAAAAAACTGGATGTCCATCACTCAGGACTGATGGGTCCTCAACATTGTATCCCAGGGGTACAAATTTTATTTCCATTCACTGCCAACCCCAAGCGGGTTTCCAGACCTTCTTCCAAACCAGTGGGCAGAGGTTCAAAACCAAGTACTTTCTCTGCTCAATATCAGAGCTATTCAGCCGTTCCAGTAGAACAAGAGGGGTCAAGGATTCTACTCCAGACTCTTCCTGGTACCCAGGAAAGAGGGCTCTTAGTGCCCATTCCTGGATCTTTCAATTCTCAACACCTTCCTGGTGGTACCAAAATTCAAAATGCTTACCTTGCAACAGCTTCTTCCTGTGCTAGCCAAGGATACCTGGTTAGTCACCCTAGACATAAAAGAAGCCTGTCTGCACATCCCCATAATAGAATCATGCAAGAAGTATCTATGTTTCAAGGCAGGATCTATTCATTATCAGTTCTCTGCACTTCCCTTTGGCTTATCTGCTGCTCCCAGGGTATTCACAAAATTCCTGACTCCAGCCATGGTATACTACAGGCAGACAAATATCCAAATTTACCCATACTTGGATGACTGCCTGATTCAGGCAGATAGTCAGGAATTGCTGCTGCAGCACCTAGCATTTGTAAAAAAAACCTTCACTTCCTTGGGGTACACCATCAATGAAAAGAAATCAAAGCTGGTACCCAGTCAAAAGATTGTATTTCTGGGAGCAAGCTTGCAAACAACTTCCCAAACGGCATTCCTCACTTCAGAAAAGCAAGTCTATATGACAGATTACTTCAAACAAATGGCCATCAGAACCCAGCTGTCTGCAAGAGAAATACTGCAAGCCGTAGAGTTCATGGCCTCATGTATGCTGCTAATTCTATATGCAAGACTGCATATGAGGAAACTTCAGTGGTATTAAAAAGTCTTTGGTGCCAACATTCTCGGACCTGGAAACAGTCCTTCCTATCATACCCTAAGGACAGAGCTCCTTTGTTGAGCAGAAGCATGCAACCACAACAAGGGACTGCCATTTACTCAACCCCATGCCGCTCATATCCTAACCACAAACTCATCAGACTATGCCTGGGGGCTCACATGGCTAGCAAATGTATTCAGGGCCACTGGAGCCCAAGTTAAATTAATCGGCACATCAACCAAAAAGAGATGCTAGTTGTACAGAATACCCTGACAGCTTTCAGATCTCTGCTCTTTCCAGGACAACTGCTAATAAAAACAGACACCACCACAGTTATATGGTACATCAACAAGCAGGGGGGAACCCATTCCTACCCACTCTGCAGATTAGCTATGGCCCTGTGGAACACTGACTTGGACATCCAAGTCCATCTTCAAGCTCAATTCCTGCCAGGCCAACAAAACTCCCTGGCAGATGACATAAGCAGAAATCTCCTAGACCCACATGAGTGGAAATTAGAGCCCAGCACCTTCAGCCTTCTGATTCAGAAATGGGGGACCCCAGAGGTGGGATCTCTTTGCCTCCCCCTACAACCACCAGCACAGCAAATTCTGCACCAGGAATCCTCACAGCAGCACCTGGAAAGTGGATGCCCTAGCCTTTTAGTGGGAAAAGCTCTCAATCTATGTCTTTCCCCCTCTGCCCCTTCTATCAAGAGTATTACTCAAGGTAAAACAAGACAGGCCAAGGACAATTCTCATTGCCCCAGACTGGCCACGCCAGCACTGGTACCCACTCCTGCACAGCCTGGTAATGGTGCCACCCTGGCATCTACACCAGACCTCAACCCTGCTCTCTCAGCAGGAGGGACAGATTTTGCATCCACAATTGCAAACCCTAAATCTTGCAGCCTGGCTTGTTCCTTGAATTTTTCACCAGCAACCCTAAGCAAACAGGTGCTGAACGTCATACTTGAAGCCAGAAGGCCTAGTACAAGGAAATCCTATGCTGATAAGTGGAAAAGGTATTGTTCTTGGATTCAGTCTAAAGGAGAGGACACAACACTGCTCTCCTTAACTCTAATCCTGGATTACCTAACATTACTGCTCCACAGAGGCCTATCCTTCTCCTCCATTAAGATCCATGCCTCTGCCATCTCAGCTCATTACAACACTGAACCACCCTTATTCTCTCACCCTCTCATCAAACAGTTCGTGAGAGGGGCAAACAACTTAAGGCCATCAAGGAGAGCACCCACCTCTGCTTGGAACCTTAACTTTATACTGGAAAAGCTCACGCTTCCCCCATTTGAACCTGCTGCTTCAGTAGAGTTGAAATTCCTCTCTCTGAAAACAGCCTTGCTTCTAGCCATCACTTCAGCTAGAAGTGTCTAAGCTACAAGCTGAACCCTTCATTATTTTCCATGATAACAGGGTTTCCCTCAGGACTAACCCTTCCTTTAAGCCTAAGGTGTCCAGTGTGGCTATCAACCAATCCATCCATTTTGCCAACCTTCTTCCCTAATCCTCAAAATAAAGGGGAAAGGATCCTGCACTCTTTGGACATGCACAGACGGCTCAGATTCTACCTTGATAGAACTAAGCCCTTCAGAAAATCTGACCCATTACTAGTCAGCTTTGCAACAGGGACAGAGGGCAAGGCCATTTCAAAACAAACCATTTCCAAATGGATAGCACACTGCATCCATTTCTGCTACAAGCACCATGGAAAACCAGCCCCTCAAGGGGTCAGAACAGATTCCACTAGAGCAACATCTACCTCTACAGCATTTCTCAGGGGAGTCCCTACCAGGGACATCCTGGAAGCTGCTACCTGGAGTTCTGTACACACCTTCACCAAGCATTACCACCTACTTATCTTTTCCAAATCCAGGGCAGGTTTTGCTACAGCAGTCTTGCAAGGTCTGCTAGCCAGCCCCAACTCTTCTTGCCTGCCTCCACCCTTTCTCAGCTCTGGGAATCCATCCAAGTGTGATGTCTGCAACAGTGAATGCACTCTAACATCTACATTTATGGTAAGTTGTACACAACTGTACTTTCCTCTCTGCTTTTCCTTTTCCAAAAATTCTTAAGGCAGAATAGGAAGCACCCATATTCCTTTTACTGACACTGTTTTGGCAGAGACAGTACTGGTTTCCCCAACTATTTCACCTGAAAGTGAAATTACAGGAGAAAATGCCTCTTCAACCAGACCTGATAAGTGAGCAGAAGGAATTACGGCACCACCCAAATCTTCCTTCTCCTGTCTTGACCCTATGGTTGATAGGATTTTAATTGCACAAAAACACCTTTTCTCTGAAGAGGTTGCTCAAGTTCTATAAAGAATCCAGGAGAAAAACTACTAGAAAATATACAAAAATGCAAAAGGTTTTCCTAGTAGTGCCACAAAAATAGCCAGGACTCTATCTTATCACAAGTTCCTGCTTTGCTACAGTATCTTAAAACTACTTCAGTCAAGTTTGGCCTACACTTTTCTTAAAGAAAACCTATTTATCTCCCTCTTAGCCCTCCACTTACGGCTAGAGTGGAGGTCAAGTTTATCATCAAGGGAGTCCTGCATTTTAACCTACAAAGGAAACCCATCTCTTCCTCCTTGGGATCTTAATTTTGTGCTAGAAAAGTTTTCACTGCCTCCTGTTGAACCAGCATGATTTTCCTCTTCTCTAAAATTCTGTACTTGGAAAACTCACTTTCTTAAGTCTCACATCTACTAGGGGAGTTTGAGTTACTAACTCTCTCTTGGCCATTCCTCCTTTCCTTATTTTTCATTTGTGTAGAATGATCTTCAGGGTTAATCCATCCTTCATGTCTAAGGTAGTGGATGGTGGTATTAACCTACCCACTTTAATTTCCCAAGCCACAATTTGTGGGGAAGGGATCTTAAATTCTCTGGACATACCCAGTCAACTCATATTCTTTCTGAAGGATTTAGTTTTGTCCAGATAAACCGACCAGTTTGCATCATTTATAAGGTGGCCAGTTGGTCTCCAAACCAACTTTTGCAGTTTAGATTTTTAAAGCCGTCTCATTCTGTTACTTGCACGATGGTTAGAACTTGCCTTCCAGCTCTAAAGCACATTCAACTGGGGTAATGGATTCCTCAAGGGATGTTTTTAAAAAAAAAAAAAAAAGAAAGAAATCCGCAACTCAAGCTCCACTCGAGTAACCCACACACGCGGCATCAACCTGGTCTGTGACATCAGCAGGACTTGCTGGCTGGACAGATTTGTGTCCTAGAGACTCCCCCCATCTATGGAATAAACTCCCTTGCCACATCAAGCAGAGTACCGCTTTACCCCTTTTAAGCAGTGTGGATAACTGGATGGGAGATAAAAAAAATATATCCCTGGGATTCCACCTGTGTCCCTGCTGGGCAGGGGCATCAGGTGCCGATTTGTCTATGCATGGGTTAAACTCTTGGCTAGGCTTATAAGGGTCTCGGTACCAGTAGCCTAGGAACTTCCTATGATCCTATAATAGACTCCAGGGTTATCTTGGAGGCTGGCACCTGGTCCTCTGTACACACCTTTACCGAACACTACAAAATTGATGCTTTCCTGCAGGTCCAGGGCAGCCTTTCTAGGTTGGTCCTGTCCGGACAGCTGGACAACTCTTCTGCTCAGTAGCCAACCCCAATCTTCAGCACTGGGACTCGCCAATATTGTCAGGAATGCTGCAACAGTAATTTCAGTCAGCACATAGTTACCATAACAGTAGATGTCCTACTGATCAGTGTTGCAGTAATCTGTTCCACCCTCGCTTCCATCTTTCCTTTTTCTTTTCTTCCTTTGATTTTACCTTTGCTTTGTACATGGGAATGGGAGTTTTCTTAACTATTCAAACTAGACCCCTTCTGTCTGACCAGTCTCCTTCTCAGTATTCTTCAGTCTGTTGGCTTAGAGATGGTATAAGGATCCACACTTGTATGTCCATCTGTATACACCAATGCATACTAGCTGAGGTCATGTGCCATACATGCAACCTCGGGAAGTTAAAGCTTTGGTACCCCAGCCAGACTTCAGCGGTGACAACCCATGTGTCAGGCATACCACAACAGTGATCAGTAGGACATCTGCTTCTATGGTAAGTTTTTACACAGCTGTACACTTTTCAGTTTTTGGGCTCTGTTCTCCTTCAAAAGTGTGCATTTATTCATTCATTTAACCTTGCTGAATTGTATTGTCATTTCATTTATTCTCAGGCTGTAATTTTTTTTTCTAGACAAGTCCACCATTTAATAACAAAAGAGCCTATGATGAGTTAAACCCCAGCTCTAAGAAAAAACAGAAGTTCACACCCAGTGAAGTGCCTGCCTCTGCAGTCGACATGGACGTAGACTCTGGTAAGTTTTTTTTGGATATTTGGTGATAAAAGGGGTAGTTTTATGAAGTTATGCACTGGTTGAGGAAAATGTCACCCTTCTGTCTTCAATTTCATCGCAGAAACCAGAACGCTGTGATGAGCAGTTCATGATTTAGATCTGTTAGTCTTTGCTTAGTATCTGATGTTGTCCCTTTCATTCTTCCTCACTTATAGGTCTAGGATTCGATCCTCTGGTCCGACTAGGACACTTTCTGCAATATTTCAGATCAAACCGCATGCTTTTCCCTCTGCCCATAATGCCGTAGATCTCATCCAACTCCTCAGATCTCGTTTGCTGCCATAGCTGCAAGACGGAAGATACAACCTCTCTAATGTTTGTTTTTTTGGGAAAAAGCCTTGTGATAAGTCGCCTTTAGTGACTGTTTTTTCTTATTTATACTGATAAGTACTTTTTTGCTCCTCCCTCATCTTTCACTGGCATTGGGGACATGTTTATAGCACACGTTTCTTCTCCTATAGTGAGACTTTCTTAAAAAATTGAAAAAAAAGGTTTTCTTCATTATTCTTAATCCTTTAGACTTGTTAATTAAAAATAGTCCTCTTTATTGTAGATTGTGTTGTATGCAACCGTGGTTGTTCAAAAAAGAAAAAATGTCAGACAAGACTGGCAAGCTGAAAAGGTTCAAAAAGTGCATTTCTTGTGGGCATAAGATTCCCAACTCTGATCTCCCCACAAGTGCATACATTGCTTAGGAGCTGCCCATTTAGACACTCCTTGCTCTATTTGCAGTACATTTATCCAGTATCTCTCTTGGATCGACAGAAGAAGTTTATCTTGAAAAGCCTGACTCCTGCTAGAGCTCAACCTGTCTCCAACCAGTAGCAGGCAGTCTTGGAGCCAAGAAGGAGGCACCATAAGTTCCCTACTACCTCCTCGGAGCCACAAGTGAAGTCCAAGAAAGTTTCGGATCCCACTACCATGGGTCTGATAACTGTCAGGCCTGCCCTAGATTCCATGCCTACTTCACATCCAACAGTCCCAGTACCGAAGACTAGTTCTTCCATTCTGCTTGCCTCTATCAGATCGTAGTTTCTCAGATCCTGTGAGTCGAGGCCGTTCACCAGATATAGCACTGAAGTCAGTGCCCTCGACTCTGCCTTCTCAGGTATTGCAAACTTCCACCAAACACTCCAGACCACCTTCCTCTGTCTCATCTAGGCCCTCTAGGAGTTATTCAGAAGCAGATATGGACAGAATGATGCAGAGTTTCCTTAGGGCTCAAATTCAGTTGGAGGTCATTCCACCTCTGTCCCCTGTTGGATCCATGAGCTCTTCTTCCAGAAAAGAATTATCTCCTTCTCCGATCTGACTCTTGGCTTTGGAGTCCAAGCACCCTAGATCCCTGAGAGGTTCAACATCTGGTCTGAGGAAGCATCCTTCCTCAGATCGACTGCTCCCTTGACTAGTCCTGTTTCATTATCTTCTGTTCAGCACAGGTCACTGAGCCGAGAGGTCTTTCCCAGATCCGAGGGCAGGGGTCTGCTGCTATTTTTTTTCCGATCCATCCCTTCCCCTGGGTGCTTCAGCCCTGGATAGCTCAGGTCCAGTTCTTTCTTGTCAGGGGCCAGACCCAACTTCCCATCTCGACTGCTTCAGCTCTGAGGGAAGCGGGAGAGATTTCTCTTGGGTCCGTCTGCATTCCATATTGTAGAAAGTACTCTCTCTACTCTTAAGGAACAGTCCTTTCTTATTTCGGGCACTACACCTCATCCTTCATCGGTTTTGAGCTCTCAGCCCATCATTGCTATTCCTGTGGGTCAGCCCATTCTAGAAAGTCTCCTCACAAATTCCCCACAGAGATTCCTCACCTCTTCTGATACCTCCCCAGAACACCCCACTGAAGGAGGTTCCTCTGAAGAGGATGCATATGGACTCCCCCGTGGAGTCCCTCACAGGCGCACAGACTGATGGTGAAGGATCTCTTGAGCCCCACCTGGCAGTGTTTCCTTCAGGGATATCATGGAAATCCTTAGGCAAAAAGGTGGCTGGTTCTCCCAAAATTCTTCTGAGGAGTCTGTGTCCCTGGAGGCTTTTGGGGCTGGCCCATGTATGTTTTGGGTAACACCTTATTCCCCCCCTCATGAATGAACTTATCCCACCTAATCTTATGCTGTTCTTGGAAGGAATAGGACAAAAATGGTGTCAAACCTGTCCCCAAGCACCCAGGTAAATTTCTGTCCCCTCTTGTTGATCAATTTAATTGGATTAAAGGTGTTCTCGATGCCATGGTTGAGACAGTGGCTACAAAGGAGCTAGCAGAACAGAGCTCCACTGTCCGTCCTCCAGAGAGGGAGGGAGTCCAGAGCGATAGATTTGGAAAGTGCATTTATGCCTCAGCTACTTTTGCACTAAGGTCATTAAATTACCTGGTACATTTTACTTGTTTGCAGAGAGATTTGATTAAACTGCTTTCAAATTCTCTCGCTGAATCCCTGTTGGCGGAGGACTTCCAGAATGTTTCCCCAACTGGCCACTCTTCTTTTGGTAACTCATCAAGGTTAAAATCCCACACCGCAGAAGGCATCTTTTGAGCAGCCAGCTTGGGCATAGCCAGTAGACATGACTGAATGAGGCTTTGCAAGACATCTTTTGTTGAACACCCTATTTGATGCCTCCTCTGTGTTTGGGCCATCAGTCAGAGACGCTTACCCACAGAAAGCAAGAAGGAAAGAGCTGGTCTGCTGTCGGAATCATGTTTTCTACCCCCACCCCACCCCAGCGAACGTCTTCTAGGAATCAGAGGTGGCAAGAAAATTTGATTCCAGAAATCTCTGGGATCTTTTAAAGACTCATGGGGAGACGCTTCCTCCAGAGGCAGAGGGGGTCAGCAGATCACGGCTTTAAGGATTACTTTTCAACAGGCCCTGTCAGCACTCCTGAAGTGCTGCCTGATTGTCCATCTCTGGAAGCAGTTGTGGAATTGTCTTTCCCTGCAACTAGACCCCTGGACAAATCTTACAAACAATGACTGGGTGCTATAGTAATATCCACAGGTTATTGTATTCCCTTTTCCCTTCCACCTCTGTGACCCTGGAGGAAACTCCCCAACATTCCACCCAGTCAGAGGAAGTATGTAGCTCAGGAAGTCCAAAATCTGGGTCTTCCAAGATAGCTGCACATTGAGTAACAGCTTATTTCTAACTTTCCCAGTGTGAAAGCAACCTCGGCAGAGAAGGCCAGTAGTAGACCTGTGTTTATGGTTAAACTTTCCATAACTGGCTAGTAAGTGCTCTGTCTCAATGCCAGGGATAAAGAAATACAGAAGACCTGGAAAAATAAAACTGCTACAGAAAGTGAGAAAGAAGCACTGACTGAATAAAGTTCTGCAGCTGTTCAGCAAAAAGCAATGCAACCTTCAGACATGACTTCATTAACCTACAGAAAGATGTAAGACAACTGCATACAGACCTGATTAAAATAAACAAAACACTAATGGAGTATATCAGTGCAGACAAAAGTCTAGAAAAATGGAGGAAGCTTTAAACAGATATTCAGATGAGATGATAAAGCTGCAAAAATCAGAGGTCGAAATAAAGAAAAGGCTGGCTGGCTAAATGAAGACTACTCGCTCAGTAAGAAAAAGAGAAGTTTAAAAAAAAAATAAAATTAGAGGACAGAGCACGTAGGGAAAACCTGAGATTTTCAGCTATACCAGAGAAGCTGGAAGGAACAGACTGCATTAATTTTATGAAAACACAAATAAGCAACTGGACTTGTATTCCACAACAGGAGTTTAGTTGAAAGGGCACACCATGTGCATGCTCCAAACCTGGCTGTAAGAAAGCAACCTTAGACCTTTATTAGTAAAGCTGCAGTCCTGCCAGCAGGAGGAGTCAATTTTGACAAAGTTATGGCAGAAGATCAAAGTACTAAAAGTGGGGAGACAGCAGAGTATTTGTGGAGAATTACTCATTGCGCATCGGACAGAAGAGGAGCAAATTTATTCCACTGTTCAGTGAATGTTGAGATGCAGATGTGCGATTGAAACTGCTATACCCAGCTGTCTTCAAGGTATTCTTCCCTGGCGGGACAAAATCATTTTTTGATAAAGTACATGCTAAGGTGGAAATTCAAATGTTTGCCCAACAAAACTTAAGCCGTGAAACAGGAGATTCTGCTTCTTTTTTGGTAATAAAGACCACAGATGGACTGTACCTGTGAAACCTTTTCAAATTTTTCAACAGAAAATGTTTGAGAAGCAAGGGAGCATGAGAGTTGACTAGAAGAATCAAGAGTATGTTGGAAATGAAGCAAAGACAGGATTTTGGAGATGAACAATAATAAAACCAGTAACCTAATATGAGATTACAGTGCAGTAATTATATTTGTGAAGTATGACAGAACAAGAAAATCTGGAAATCTTGGACTTCAGAATTTGTTCGACGTGGTGGACTATAAAGCATATGTCCTACTTCATGCCATTAATGTTTGGAAAAGTGCTTTGGGGAGGGGAAGAGGCAGGAGAAAGTTAACTAAGTAAATATTCTTTCTTTTCTTCAATAGTACCAATTTTGTGGCATGTGGTTTTCTTTACATGTACATGCTATAAAGTTTTTTCAGTTATTTTTAAGTGTAATGGGGATTGTGAACAGATGCTGCTGCTGTTCTATTTTTCTTTCTCTATTCTTTCTTTCTTCAGTTTTAAGAAATGTAGGCACTGCAGTGCATAAAAAAAACTGGTTAAAATGTATGATTAATTTGTGCTTTTTCTCATTCTCGCAAGATGAAATGACTGGATTAAAGACCTTAGATTGATTTAGTAACTTTTAAAAGAGCAAGTAAATGAAAACAAATTGAATATTTTGAGGCTTCTTTTCTAGCAAATGCATGTATGCTCAATAACACTTCTGCAGCTGGCTTCATGTTTCCATGGAAACATTCTGATAGAAAACCTGCCTCGATGTTCTTTGTGTTTCACTGTTGCAGTCTTTACATTTGGTAATCTGCTGGCAGGTTTGCCCTCAGTTGGCCTGATTAACAAAGTCTTAGGTCCTGCGTCGGTTGCTGTCCCTTCTTCCATGACGTCAGGGGTATAAAACATGCATCCAATGCCATTACACCAGTCTTTCTTGCCGTGCGGTGCCCGAAGCAGAAGCAGTTAGCAAGTGCTAGTCGGCCGACTCCTGAAATTTTCGTTTTCGAGTTTCAGAACCGAAGTCTTCAATTTAAAGCGATTGGGGAAACTTTCTTGCTCCTTACCAATGTCAGTAAAAGTTAATAATTGCATTACTTGTAGAAAGCAAATACCTTTCAAAGATTTTCATTCCTACTGTATTCCTTGCCTAGGCCCTGACCACGATGTACCTTGCTGTCGGTTTTCTGCTTTATTTAATCAGCTCACTATCCATCGTTGGTACATTTTTGCCTCTAATTATTTCGGATCACGGATTAATTATCCTGAAATGTTGTGGGTTAGCCATCCGACTACCAGGATTCTGAAAAAACACAAAGATAAAGACAGACAGGCCCCGAGGTCCAAAACTACTGACGACGCTTCTCCTAAGCCAGTGCCCACTTTGCACACTGTACTCAGGCGCTTTCGCAGCCCCAGATACCCGCTACTTCTGATTAGCAGGCCTCTACTGAGACCCATTCGGAGTCCATAGCAGGCCTTAGGCATAGGCCAGCTAGGCGGCCGCCGCTGTAGCAGGGGTGCTTTTTCAGTGTTTACTTGATGTAAGTAGACCAGGATGGGGGCACCAGGTGGTGTGGTGGGGGGTGCCATGGAGCCCTTTTGCCTAGGGCACCAGTTGACCTAAGGCCGCTCCTGTCGGAGTCCAGTGTGCCGCGAGAGGCTTCACTTGTGGAACCCGCGGATGTCTCTACCTTGGGTGGGTCCGGAGCCACTGTGCAGGCACCGGCTTCTGAGGGTGTATTCAGGCCTACAGACTTGCTTATTAAATAGACTCCACCTTCATTACTAAGGCCTAAATCTCGATCTATGTCTAAAAAACCGACGCCCAAGCCACATGTTCAGGCCCCTATGCCTAAAAAACAAATTATCAAAATGGCTGAAGATCTAATTACTCTAATCAGGGGTAATCAACCCCCCCCCCCAAGAGGCCTCGGGCTGAGCTTGATTATGAATCTTCTGATCAGGTTTCTGTTTCTTCTGATGACCTGGATTTGTCCATACCTACTTATGAGGATTCCATTCCCTCTGCTTCCCCTCCTGAGGATTTTTCTTTTGGGGAAACTAAATACCTTAAGGGAGCATTTCCACTGGGAAAGTAAGGAATTTTCTGATTAAAAAAGAGGCTTAGGGATTTCCTTCTACCTCAGCATAGGCCCCATGGCTATACCTCCTGTACTAAACATTGTTGATTGTGTTTTCGGAATCCAGTATGGGCCCTGATTCCCTGCCTCCAGCTCCTAGTAAACCTCACAGATACTACAGGGTTCCTGAATCCCACAAGTTCCTTTTCAAATATCTTGTTGCAGATCCAGAAACCATTTCTCAGGGGCCCAAGGGCATTAAGGCTTCTACTGCTAAAAATCCTACCCCTTCTGATAGTGACTCCAGAGCGCTGGATAGATGGGGTAAGAAGGTTTATACTTCTGCAACCTTGGCAATCGGGGCTTTAAATTGCCAATTTCATATGTTAAAATATCAACAGCATATTATTGGACTACTTAAAACAGAAATTGATGTTGATTCCTGACTGTGTGGAAAATAAAGATTTACAGGATTTATTGCATTTTGCTGAACAAGTTGGAAAATGTACTTTACAATGTGGTTTTGATTCTTTAGAGGCCTCCTGCAAGGCTGCTGTTACTGGGTCTGTGCTTAGAAGGCATGCTTGGCTTAAGGAGCAATCTTTGCCTGATCATGTTAAAGCAAAATTGTTGGATGCTCCTTTAAATCAGGACCGTCTGTTTGGCAGTAAGGCTGAAGAAGTTCTAAAAAAGGTAGAAGATAAAGCAAAATCTATGCAAACTGTTAAAGATTTCTTACAAGTGCAACCTCCAAGATTTAGTAGGCACTTGCCTACTAAGAATTGGTCTTTTCCAGCTCCTTCCAGTTCCTCTCAAGCCAAACCCAGGCACACAAAAAGCAACAGGATTCAGTCCCAGGGGACTCTCAGAACTAAGCAATGGTGGGGCCTCCACTTCCAAATCTGGAAATAACAAGACCCCCCCCCCCCCATGGTAAACCGTCTCAGTGACTTCCTTTTAAAATTACCAAGCACTTAACTTTTAGCCGCCCCTTTGGGGGGAAAGATTGCTCTTCATTCAAAGAACTGGGAACTCCTAACCCAGGACAAATGGGTTTTAAATAGTGTCCCAGGGATGCAGATTTCATTTCCACACGTTACCAACACCAAACTGGTGGCCAGACCTGCCCCCAAATCAGTGGGCAGAGGCTCAAAAACAAGAACTTTCCCTTAAACATGGGGGCTATTCAACCAGTACCAGAAGAGGAAAAGGGATAAGGTTTCTATTCCAGGCTTTTTCTGGTACCCAGAAAAGACAAATCATGGCATCCAATTCTGGACCTGTCTACGCTAAACACCTTTCTGGACATTACAAAATTCAAGATGCTGACTCTTCACCAGTTACTCCCTATGCTAGGCAAAGATGCCTGGTTGGCAACTCTAGATTTAAAAGAAGCATACCTGTACATTCCAATCGGGGAATCTTGCAGAAGATACCTACGCTTCAAAGCAGGCTACTTGCATTATCAGTTCTCTGCACTGCCCTTTGGCTTCTTTTGCACCCAGGGTGTTTACAAAGTGCCTGGCTCCAGTTATTGCATTTTGTAGGCAAAGAAATATTCAAATATAGCCATACCCGGACGATTGTTTAATTCAGGCAGAAAACCAGGGCATACTTCTAAATCATCTGGCATTTGTAAAAAGGGTTCTAACTTGTCTGGGGTACACCATAAATGAAAAGAAATCACAACTGGTACCCTCTCAACAGATTACATTCCTGGGTGCAAGCTTGAATACAACTGCCCAGATGGCTTTCCTCACGCCAGAGAAGCAAATTCATTTGGTAACTTACTTCAAACAAGTGGCCACAAAATCCCTGCTATCTGCAAGACAAATACTGCAAGCCTTGTGGTTCATGGCCTCCTGCATTCTTCTAATTCCATATGCAAGACTGCATATGAGGAAACTACAGTGGTACAAGTCAACATTGTCACAGCTTGGAAACAATGATTCCTATCATACCTTGCCTATGCCTGGAATTCCTGTGGTGGACAGAGGCCTGCCACCAAAACAAGGGGCTGCCATTCACACTACCCCCTGCCGCCCAAACCCTAACTACAGATGCATCAGACTATGCATGAGGGGGGCTCACCTGGCAGGGAAGTGCATTTAGGGCAAATGGAACCCAAATCAAATGAACTTGTATATCAATCAGAAAGAAATGTTAGCTGTACAGAATGCTCTGACAGCCTTCAAGGACTACATTCTTCCAGGACAACTAATGCTAAAAACGGACAACACCACAGTTATGTGGTACATAAGCAGGGGAGGGTACACATTCTTACCCCCTCTGCAGACTAGCCATGGCATTGTGGAACACAGCCTTGAGCTACCAAGTGCACCTACAAGTTCAATTCCTGCCAGGAAAATTGAATACACTGGCAGACGGACTAAGCAGAAATCTCATGGACCCACACGAGTGGAAACAGGAACCACGGATTTTCAACATGTTGACAAGCCAATGGGGGAGCCCAGACCAGTTGGACAAGTTTTGCACAAGGACTCGCCACAAAGAAGCCTGGAAAGTGGATGCTCTGTCCTTCAGCTGGAAAAACCTATCTGTCTACGCCTTTTCCCCCTCTGCCTCTACTCTCCAAAGTTCTCCTAAAAGTCAAACAGGACAAACCAAGAATGATTTTGATTGCTCCAGACTGGCCAAGCCAACACTGGTACCCACTCCTGTGCAGTTTCACAAATATCTCCATGGCACCTGCCTCAGACCCCTTCCTTGCTGTCTCAGCAGGAGAACCAAATTCTGCACCCTCAGCTTCCAAAATGGAACCTTGCAGCTTGGCTAATCACTTAAATTCACCCTTGTCATCCCTCAGCAAACCTGTGATGGATGTCATCTTGGAGGCAAGAAGGCCTAGTATTAGAAAATCTTATGCTGACAAATGGAAAAGATTCTGTGCCTGGAATCAATCTCAAGGGATGAGCACAGCAGTGCCCAATGTACATCAGATTTTGCAATACTTAACTGAGATATTTTACAAGGGCCTGTCTTTTTCTTCCATAAAAATCCATGCCTCAACCATTTCAGCTTATTGCAACACAGACCCCCCCCCACCTCTTCTCTCATCCTCTTTTGAAGCAGCATCTCAGAGGGGCCAAAAACTTGAGACCACTCAGGAGAGCTCCAACCCCTGCCTGGGACCTTAACTTTGTATTGGAGAAACTCACTCTACCTCCTTTCGAGCCAGCTGCAACTGCGGACTTAAAATTTCTTTCCTGGAAAATAGCCTTCCTTTTAGCAATCACTTCAACTAGAAGGATATCTGAATTACAGGCCCTTATGGCAGTGGAGCCTTTCATCATCTTTCATGCGGACAGGGTGTCGCTCAGGACCAATCCATCATTCAGGCCCAAGGTGGTATCCAATGTGGCTCTTAATCAAGTCCATTCATTTGCCAACTTTCTTTCCCAATCCACAGAACAAGGGAGAGCGGATTCTGCATTCATTGGATGTACACAGCTTAGATTCTACTTGGACAGAACTAAATCTCAAAGAAAATCTGAACAACTGCTGGTAGCATTTGCTGCAGGGGCAGAGGGGAAGGCTATTTTAAAGCAAACTGTTTCTAAATGGATAAGCCATTGCATTCATTTCTGTTATAAGCACCATGGAAAACCTATCCCCCAGGGGATCAGATCTCATTCCACCAGGGCTGCATCTACTTCAGCAGCTTTTCTCAGAGGTGTTCCTACCAGGGATATTCTAGAAGCTGCTACCTGGAGTTCTATGCATACTTTCACCAAGCATTATCACTTACCAGTTTTCTCTAAATCCAGAGCTGGCTTTGCCACTGCTGTTTTGCAGGGCCTTATAGCTGTTCCTTATCCTGTATAGATACATCCTCCCAACCTTAGCTTTGGGAATCTACCCACATGTAATGACTGCAACAGTGAAACACGATGAACATAGTACAGTTGTGTACACTTACCATAAATGTAGATGTTAGAGTGTATTCACTGTTGCAGTCCTGGTTACCCTCCCTCCAACCCCGTTTTTCTTTTACTATACCTCTTCCTTCTTTTACTGTGCTTAAAAGCCTTTTTGGTGTATTTGCTTTTGTTTGGAGGTATATTTTTGTGTTTCTAATTATATATATTTTTCTCCCCATTTGGGGGGCACCTGACATCTGGGGCAAGAAAAACTGATGTAATGGTGTCGGCTGCATGTTTTATACCCCTGATGTCATGGAAGAAGAGACAGCAACCGACACAGGACCCAAGACTTTGTTAATCAGACGACTGAGGGCAACCTGCCAGCAGATTACCCAAATGTAGTGACTGCAACAGTGAATACAGTTGACCATCTGCATTTATGGTAAGTGTACCCAACTGTACTTTCCTTTTCTCATATTTTTAATCAGTCTTCTGAGGGAGAAGGTAGTTGCTTTGATGCTCATCTGCAGTTACTAATATCCTTTTAGGTCATCTTTGATAGATTTCAGTAAGTTACTGATGTCTTTTTAGATCTTAAGTGTGAATTTCTGCAGTTGTAACGTATAGCATTTTAGTTACACACATAATAAATTTCAGCTCCCTGACAGGAATTGCAGAATAATGTTTTCATCTTTTCCTGTGGGTATCAGCACAGATGTTACTCTGGAATGTACTCCTAGATTGTATGATTGTCTTCTGTATGTATTCTACATAGCTGCATAGTCTCTTTAGATGTTCTTCCATTTTACTGTTGCAGTATTCATTACAATAGAGATCCCCTGTGAAGGCCGGCCTGATGTCTGGCCAGTATACCAAAGCCTTTAAGTTGCTAAGGGTATGCTTCAAGTCACATGTATGCTTCCCACATACAACGTAGGGCATAAAGGTGACATGCAGATGTACCATCTTCAGAACTTTTCCCGCCAGTCCTACCACCATCTTCGATCATCTGTCTGAATGCTCACTTCTTTTGTTGGTTCATCAAACCATTTTTCAGATAAATGCCCCATTGGGATTTTATCTTCTTTCTTTTGTTGTTGCTTCTGGGATTTGTCATCCAGAAAGGGTAAATGCCATTGTGGGAGACAGATTCCACATAAAGATGGTCACAAGCAGTGTTTATTTTGTCTAGGTGCTTCCTATGACCATACGTCCTGTTCTGTTTGCAAGGCTTTCATCCCAAAGAGACTGTGTAGTCTGCTTTCCTTTGGCCATATACTTAAAAAATCAACATCTTAACCTTTTAGCAAAAGATGCCATGGAAGGAAATTCCCAGTCCGAGGGTCAGCTGTCCACAAAGACCAAGAAAGCTAGTTTTGATTCTTTGGCTGTGTTGTCTCCACCAGACTTCTCTCTTGAGACTAGTGAAAGTCCAGAAGATCACCCGCTTCAGAGGCCTTACAGATGTCTGCTTCTGATGTTCAGGGGGAACCACAGCTGATTTATTACCAAAGGGCCTAGGGGTGTTCCTCCGATTTTGGTTAGGGAGGAGGTACTGACTACCATTATAGAGTGTCATAAAGTTTTACAAGGCTGACATCCATTTAAAGTAGAAGAAACAATCAACTAAACATGTTTCTTCTCTTCCTGCGGACCCTCTGAGTGAAGGCAGAATTTCACTAAAGGTTTGTTTACTGCCAGTGTGGCTTTGAAACTTCCTTAAGGGCTTTCTGTCCCAGCTCCCATTGGTTTTCTCCTCCTTAAGAGGCCTCGGGAACAAAATTCCTCTGAGGAGGAGGAGGAAGAATTCCTTGCCTTTTCTTCCCATATTCCTTCTCCCTTAGACTATGGTTTTGAGGAAGAGGAGTCCATTAGTCCTGACTCTCCTTTTGATGAGATTTCCTTTTGGGGACACAATTTCCAGAATGATGGAATTTTTCAAATGGGTTTATGTCCAGGTGTCTGAGGTTCAGAAGAGGGTATTATGAGCTTCTGCAAATGGAATCTCCTAGGCCTTCTGCTGTTCTGACAGCTTTGTTGGATGCCTTTTCTACTGCATCTCAGGCTCCTGACTGCCAGCCTCCTGCTCCCAAAAAGCCTGGTTTTATAAAGTGCCTGATGATTGCAAGTTCCTTTATAAGTGTCCTTCTGCTGACCTTTCTGTGGTGTATGTGGCATCTGACAAGCCATCAGAGTTGCCTTCTACAAAAGTTGCTTCCTTCTGATAGACAGCAGAACTGTGGAAAGACTGGCTGCCCTTGCATTTAATGCTTTAAATTATCAGACCCATATTATGACATGTATTTTGTCTCTTCTGTTTCAGGTTTGTCAGGTAATTTCTAACCTTCCTGACTTTGAGGGGGAGACTTTGGCTCTCAACCTGTTAAGGACTTCTTCCCAGGTGGATGGCCATTTTATTAAATGTAGTTGTGATGCAGCAGATGCTTCTTGCAGAGCTGCTGTTTTGGTTCTGTGCTAAAGAGATATTCCTGCCTTTGGCTTCAACCTTTGCCTGATGTTAAGGCCAAGTTGACGGAAGTTCCACTGGATAACAAGCATTTGTTTGCTGCTGCAAAATTTAACTCCCTACAGGAAAAGGGTAAGGCCTTACAGGATCTAAATGCCAAAGGAATTATCCTAATAAACCAGCCTTTGTTCATAGACAGTCTCACCCTCCCCCAAAGGTAAGAAGGGTGATAGAAGGACTCTTCTTCAAGGCTACCCAAACTCCTTTAGCTCGGAAATCTCCTTTTCCTGGCAAACTAGGTGCTGTGTCCGACTGTTGTGTTCTTCTCAGCTGCAGTCCTCCTTTTTAGTCTTTCTCTGTCCCTTCCTGTTTGGTTAAAGATTGCTCAAGATTCCTAGGTTCTTTCCATCATTCACCATTGGTAGTACATGGTCTGCAAGTCTCTCCTTCCTTTCTTGGGCATTCCTCAGCCCCCTCAGGAACAGTTGGCCTTTTTTCCAGAGGTGCTGTAGGGTCTCTTGAATCAGGGAACTATTCAGGAAGTTCTGGTTTCTGAAAGGATGTTTGGCCCCCAGGAAAGGGGGCACTTGGAGACCCCATTCTGGACTTCTCTCGCCTAAACACCTTTTTGAAGGTCCCTTCCTTTCAGATGTTGCCCTTCAAACTTTGTTTCCTGTGTTGCTTCCTTAGGCTTTTCTAGTTTCTTTGGACTTTAAGGATGTGTATCTTCATATCCCTATTCATCCACTTTTCAGGAAGATTTTATGTTTCTCTGTTGTTTCCTGGTATTATAAGTTCTCTGCTTTGCCCTTTGGCGCCTCTACTTCCCCAAGGGTATTCACTAGATGTCTCGCTCCTGTGATGCCTTTTTGCAGGCTAAGGGCATTACAGGTCTTTCCCTACTAAATTACCTACTTTTTCAGGCCTCCTCTCCAGAGATTCTACTGCAACAACTTCACTTTGCCATTTTATTCCTGCAGAACGTGGGGTTCACTGTAAATTTCCAAAAGTCCATCCTGACTCCTTCACAGGATCATGTTTTTTCTGGGTTGCAGTATCCAGACTGTTCCAATGCTGGCATCCCCACCTCCTCCTCCCAAGGGCTTGACACTCTCAGTGCCTTTTTCCTCTGGCCGCAAGTCACAGCCAGGGAATTTGAGAGCTCTAGGTATCATGGACTTCTCCATTCCTATGGTCCCTCTAGCCAAATTCCACATGAGAAAGCTTCAGTGGTTTCTAAAATCAGTTTGGCTTCAGCATTCTCATCCTGTAGATTTCCTAGTCCGTCTTTTTCCGTGCCTCAAGCTCTGATTTCAGTGGTGAATTCAGAAGTTGACACTCAATCTAGGGCTCGCTTTTCAACCTCCACTCCCATTTCAGGACTGTTCCCAGATGCTTTACACATGGGATGGGGGCTTTCTTCAGCTCTCTAAAAGTGCAGGGTCTCTAGTTGCTTCAGTAAAAGACCACATCAGTGTCAAAGATGAGAGCTCTTCTGTTTGCTCTTAAAGCATTTCGTCCTCTTCTCTCCAGGGCTCTCCAAGGTACTTACACAATACTGTTGTGATGTGGTATGTCAACAAGCAAAGGGGTACAAGATCTTACCTCCTTTGCAGGTTAGCACTTACTGTGTGGGAGCTAGCTATCCAGTATCAAGTGACTGTTCAGGCAGATTACATTCCCTCTGGTCAGAACATTGTGGTAGACTCTCAGAGCAGGTCCATATCACAGTCCCACAAGGGGATGCTTCACAGGGATGTGTTTCTTAATGTTATCCACCAGTGGAGTGGTACTCGAGCAAATCTATTTGCCTCCTTCCTGAACAGACAGCTTCCGCTTTTGTGTGTTAGAGCCCCATGTCCTCTGGCCTGGAAGGTGGGCACCATGTCCCTTTCCTGTAAGGGGATGTTTCTTTATGCCTTCCCTCCCCTTCCTCTCATTCCAAAAGTCCTGTTCAAGATAAAGCACGATGCTCCAGAAATCTTGCAGGTGACTCCCTTTTGGCCCTGACAGCATTGGTTCTTTCTGTATTTATCCATGGGCAGTCATCACAAGTTGCCTCACAAGTGTATACCTACTTGCACAAGACAAGGGCTCTCTCATCTATCTCCACCTGTCCGCTCTTCAGCTGACACTGTGGGTGATAGGTGTCTATAAGGAATCAAAATCCTCTTTTCTGAGGACGTGCTTAGGGTTCTGCAGGAAGCAAGGAACCCCACTGCTAGGAAATCCTACTCAGCCAAATGGAAGGTTTTCTGTTTGGTGTCTCATATAACCTGGATCCACTTTCTGTGGATGTTCCTTTGGTTCTGTTTTATCTGTTTGAACTGCTCAGTGCTGGGTTGACATATTCTTCTGTTAAGACCCACTTGTCAGCTGTTTCTGCTTGTCTGCTTTTAGCATCCATTTTAGCTTCTAGATTTGAGGCTAAACAATTTTTTAAAGGCATCCTTCATATTTGACCTCCCAGGAAGCCTGTCCATCCTGCCTGGGACCCGAATTTTGTTTTGGAGAAATTGACACAAGCTCCTTTTGAGCCTGTGGTTTCAGCTTCCTTGCAGCATTGTTGTAGAAAGATTGTTCTTCTGTTGACCCTTACTTCTGCCAGACAGGTATTTGAGCTTCGAGCCCTTATGGCTGTTCCTCCTTTTTTAGTTTTCCATAAGGACAAAGGTGCCCCTTTGTACTAATCCTTTTATGCCCAAGGTGGTGAATGAGTTGTATCTTAATTGGGCTGTTAATGTGCCCATTTTTTCCCTTCTCTACAATCTGATAGTGAGAAGATTTTGCACACTTTGGATGTGCATAGACAGCTCGGATCTTATTTGAATAAGACCAAAGCTTTTTTGCAAATCTGGTCAGCTTTTTGTTTCCTTTCATCCTAGATCTTTAGTGTTTTCTGTTTCCAAACCAACTATTTCCTTTTGGATATCAAAAGCCATTTCTTTTTCTTCTTTTCATAGCAAGAGCCTTCCTTCTGTTAAGGCTCATTTTACTAGGACTGTAGCTTCTTCTGGTGCTTTTTCAAGGGTTTAGATAACTCTATTCATGAGGCAGCTACCAGGATTACTGTGCATACTTTGCCAAGCGCTGTAAGTTGGATGTGATATCCAGGGTTAGAGCTGGTTTTGTAAGCAATACTGCAGCAGTGAAATGGAAGGACAGTACAGTTGTGTGATGCCTTACCGTAACTGTAGATGTCCTCCTCTTCACTGTTGCAGTATTCCCTTCCTCCCACTGTTTATTTTCCCTTCAGGATGTGCTCGTTACTTCTCAAATCTTTGTATTTGCGTTCCTACTGAGGCTGTCAGTTCTGATGGTGCGTCCAGACGTCACCTTTATGCCCTACACTCTGACATCTTAAAGGCTTTGGTATATGGCTAGACACCAGGCCGCCCCTGGCAGAGGATCCCTATTGTAAGGAATACTGCAACAGTGAAGAGAAAGACATCTGCTGTTATGGTAAGATTTAACACAACTGTATTTTCATCTTGCCAGCAAGTGCTGACCATATCCTAGTTTGCACAAGGAAATTTTTGCTTTGTTGCTCTGTTTTTGAGACATTTCAGTGACTTGTGATTTCTGTTTTTTGGAATGGCTTTCTGCATCCCTGTTTATTTTCCAGAGGTAGTCATTTTAGTAAGTGAATAGGTGGCATTATTGAAGGTTAAGGGAAAGCAGGATTTCAGGAATTTATGTAATATAGGAGTGAAAAATAATTTTTGAAAAGAAAGCAGTTACATAATGTATAATTCATAAAAATGAAAAAAGATTTGTAATCTTACTAATGTGTCTGTGGTTATGTCATAACAGAATTTAATAAAAATGTTTCAGGTCCCCCCCCCCCCCCCCTCCAAAAAAAAAAAAACACTTTGATGACATCATACAGGCAAATGGCATTTGCCTTGTTTCAACATTTTTTTCTTTTTAAGAGAAACTCTTCAATGTTTATTCAGGGTTGTCTCTTTAGTTAACATATTAGTCTGTGGAGTTTCCTGTTGTTTTTCTGTTCGCTGTTCCCCGTTTGTGTAGCTATTTTTGGTGCGCAGTTTATACATTTTTGGAGTGGCAAAGGTTTAGAAAATGTAACTGTTGGAAGAAAACCCTTTCTTGGGATAATTAAGATAGTAGTGCCTGTCTGGGAGATGCTAGTTTGGTATGGAATGTGACATTTATGCATAGGTTTAATCCTGCTACTCTAAAGGAAAGGAAATGTAGAATATTGATATACAAACCGTCTGCACGGATGCCATGTGGGTATGGGAATGATCTGTTTCTGTAAATCAATTTTCCAGTAAGTAGTCAGTCACATTTTTGGAAAAGCCAGTTTATTAGTGGACCAGCTTATTTGTAATCTGTTAGCATTTTAATGTTATCTCGGCCAGGCTGTAGCATGAAATATTTTCCATAATTGAAAGTGACTTGTTTGCAGCCTATTTGCATGTCTGACCAGTGCCGAATGCAGCAGATTTTTCTTCCCTTATTCCGTTCTCGGGAATATGCTTTTAAGATGTATTAATACACAAATGGTCCCCCCGAGACCCCCATACATTTCCCCCATTTTCCCTTATCCCCAAGTTATTCAGAAGTCTAAGCCTGAACAGAGCTATGGTGATTGTTGTAACCTCTTATTGGCATTGGAAAGATTCCCTGTGCTTTCGCCTTACCTTCGGGAGAATTCTCTACCTACCTGGAGCCTTTTGTAACCTTTCTGACTCGCTCATTTGGCAAACTTCAGTTGGACCGTAACTCCCTTTGACTAACTGCATGGTTCTTCCAAGTTCATTCGTGGTCAAGTACCTTTTTTCACTCAGACAAGATGGGCTGCATACTGCCTTCTACCTAAAGATGAAATACTAGAATAAGCTGAAAAGCAAATGGGCAGGGTTTTTTTTTCAAATGGGCTATTGTTAAATGATGTTTCCAGTGAAAGCTACTGTTTTATTCTGTGACTTGTACTTCATTTTAGAAATGTTAACCTTTCCCTCGCAATTTAAACTAGCCACTAAATCCAAATTAAAGTTTGTCTAGGAAAATGCTTTTTGTGTTGGCTGTCTTTTGTGCCAGAAGAGTTTGAGATGAAAGCCTTTTCAATCCTCCTTACTTAGTCTGTCGTAAGGACAATGTGCCCTTGCTAAATTGATTGAACTTTCATACTCAGGGTAGCTACTGAGTCTGTTCTGACCTCTGTCTTATTAGCATATTATTCTAACAAAAGTTTTTTGACTCATTGTATGGATGTCTGCACAGGGCTCATATTTTACATGGATAGGATTGTTTCAGAAAAGATTCTCACCTGATTTCATTTTCCATGAAGAAATCGTGCTCCAGAGTTTCTAAAGTTCCCTTGTCAGTGCGTTGTCGGTGTGCATTTCTAGTGAAATAATTTAGTACAGTAAATATTTAACTTCTGAGCCAGTAGTAGACTCACCCAGAGCAGTAGCTACTTCAGGCATCTATTTAAAATGCTTTTTTGAATGACGATTTTTTGAATTCCAGCTTAATATGCAAGTTGGTGATGCACTTTCTATGACAGCATAATGTTCCCACCCATTTTCCAGCCATGTCCAGTCTCTGGTGCTAGTTTTAATTCTGCCTATGAAAATAGTAATTCTTGCTTTAATAAAGCTAGTTCTGCAGGAGGCCTTGCTGTAGCTGAGAAGCCACCATAGTTGTACATATTAAGAATGTTTACTTGGGTGTAAAGTCCTTGTACTCTTAAACATACTGATGCATGTTTTGAGTGGGCCAGTGCATACCTTAGTTTGTCAGCAGCACTAATGTGATAATGCCTCCCAAACCTTTCCTTTCACCTACTCTGCTGCTGTTACTGAGCTCCATGCTCCAGCAGTCACAGACATGGCATGTCCACCTGTGTCTCTTAAGCCTAATTGATGACAGTAGGCCTGCTTATCCAGCTCTGTTGCAGTTCAGTATGTAACTTTCATTCCAGCTTGTATTCGGTCTAAAGTCAAAAGACCCTTCCTTATTTGGTTATGTGTTCTCCACACCTGGAAATCTTCACTTTTTTCTTTAAAATAACCATGTTCAAGAATTTCCACTTATAGTGCACACCATGAAGTAACACCCAGGTTAAGTGTGTACTTCCCCTGAACCTAACAGTTCTTTCATTACTGATTTCACAGGTTGCTTTACTCCTTGCTTTTGTAAAGTCCTTTATTTGCTTTTATAAACAGTGTCCATGAGCCTTTTAACAGTACAAGCCAAGACCCACATTGGTATTTTGTTTGATGTCTCTAGCATGAGCATATTGACAGCTGCTGCTGCAAGTGTCAGTTGTACAAAGCAGCTACTCTATGATGGAGGGTGAGTTACTGGCTTATGCTTGCAAACAGAAAACTTGTAGCAGTGGATGGATTTTTTTTTTTAAACATGAAAACTAGTGTGAGGGTTCTTTGCAGCCAAATTTCACTGGACCCGTAAAGGACAAGTCCTTGAAGACCAAGTCTAGCCTAGACCTGTGCGTTTAAATCCATTGTTGAGGTTGAGCTGACTGTCTGCATCCCCTTGGCTCCTGCAGCTTGCAGGTAATGAGCTTACCTTTGATAAGCAAACACTTAAGCTGGAGTCATTCCTCAGCTTTTGTCAAGGATCAAGTGATATGGGAAAGGACTTCTTCACCCTGCAGTGGTTATCACACAGCTCCTGCGCTGTCCTGATGCTAGATGATCACCTGGGACTTTGAAGTCTGTCTGATATGGGGATAGAGTTTTTCTTTGACCATGTGTGTGGACTGGGCCTTGGACCCTTTTCAGCTATGACCCAGGAGCAGAAGGCGCAAAAAGACCAGCAAAAGATTAAAATACAGTATTTAATTCCACAAGAACACAAAATGTGATTATATAGGCTTTGTACAGGTTACAATTCTGTTCAGTAAACTAAACATTTAAAGTACCAATGATTTGTGTATGTGCAGTACTGCCTGTTCAGAAAACTTTCTACAGGTGAAAACTTGGAGTCAAGGGATGAAAGAGAAGTATGCTTAAAAATGAAAAGGATAGAAAGTTATGAAAGAAGCAGGTTAAGAAAGGAAGAATTGGTGATTTAACCTAGCCTGCACAGTCATTAACTGTTTGCAGCAGAGTGGGTAGTGTACTGCTGCTGCTACTACAGTATGTTAAATGTATTTATTTACAATAGAGAAGTCCCTGTGTGTGATAAGAATCTTTAGGAGATATTTTTCGTAGGTCACTGTTGGAGTAATAGCTCTTGAGGATGTTCTTCGTGTTTCACTGTTGCAGTCATCACACTTGGGTTATCTGCCTACAGGTAGCCCTCAGTTGGCCTGAATACCAGAGTCTTAGGATTTCTGTGTCTGATGCTGTCGCTTCTTCCATGACGTCAGGTCGTCAGGAGTATAACACAGGCAGCCGACGCCATTACATCAGTCTCTTGCCAAGGAGGAACCCGAAGCAGAACCATTTCGCAAGTGCCGGTTGGCCGCTACCTGAAATTTTCGTTTTCGAGTTTGTAATACTATAGTCTTCTAAAGCCAAGTACCCCATTGGGGATCCTTTTTTCTTGCTCTAACCGATGTCAGAAAAAGTTAACAAATGTCTTGCCTGTGGAAAGCAAATACCTCAGAGATTTTCATTCTTACTGCGTCACCTGTTTAGGCCCAGACCACGATGTCCCTCGCTGTCAGTTTTGTGCCTTAACGCCTGTACCATTTGTCATCGGGCTATCTTTGTCGCTAAATTCTTTCACTTTCATTTCCGTATTCCGAAATGGCTTCGATAAGCTATCCGACTACCTATCTTCTGAAAAAACATAAAGATAAAGACAGAGACAGACCGCATAGGTTCAAAACTGTCGACGTCTCTTCCGTTAAGCTAGTCGCCAGTCTGCCGGTACTCTGTGATGCCCGCTTCTGCAGATTCGCAGGCCTCTGCTGAGACCCATTCGGAGTTCGGTATTCTGCAAGATGCTTCTAAGACTATGGAACCTGTGGATGGGTCCGGAGCCGCTGTGCAGGCACCTGCTTCTGAGGGTGTACTCTGACCTACTGATCAATTTAAACAGACAACTTCGTTTTTAGCTAAAACTACCAAGTTTCTGAGGCCCAGAGTACGCACTACGCCTAGGAAACCGATGACCAAAGCGCATGCTCAAGTTCCCATGCCACAAAAACAAATGCTTAGAATGGCTTAAGACCTTATTTCCCTAATTAGGGGAAGCCAGCCTTCCCCTGCTAATAGACAAAGAATTGATTTTCATTCTGATGCTACAGACCAGGGGTCAGATGACTCTGACCCTTCTTATCAGGACATGCCCTTATCAACCTATGAGGATTCAGATGCAGAGGTATCCATTCCCTCTGCCTCCCTTCCAGAGGATTTTTCTTTTGGTGAAACCTTGCATACTTTGAGAGCATTTCTGCTGGGAATGCCAGGACTACCCTCAGTCCAAAAAGAGACTCAGAGAATTTTGAGTTGCCTCAGCACAGGCCTCTAGCTATAACCCCTGTCCTGGATGTTGTAGGTGATGTTTTTATGGAATCCAGTCTTACTCCAGATACCCGGGCCCCTAGGAAACCTGACAGGTACTACAGAGTACCTGATTCACACAAATTTCTCTTCAAGAATACTACTGCAGATCCAGAGACCATTTCCTGGACCTAAAGATATTAAGGCTACTACAGCCAAAAATCCTACCCCTGCAGACAGGGATTCCAGAGCTTTAGACAGATGGGGTAAGAAGGTATATATCTCTGCAACCCTTGCCATAAGAGCATTGAGTTGCCAGTTTCACATGTTGAAGTACCAGCAGCATATTATGGAACTAATTAAACAAACAATGGTGTTACTCCCAGATTGTGCAGAAAATAAACATTTACAAGAGCTAATGCATTCTGCAAACCATATTAGTAAGCATACTTTGCAGTGTGGCTTTGTTGCCCTAGAAGCATCTTGCAGGGCTGCAGTCACTGGGTCTGTACTGAGAAGGCATGCTTGGCTGAAGGAACAAGCCTTGCCAGATGATGTCAAATCCAAATTACTAGATGCTCCTTTAAATAAGGACCGTTTGGCACCAAAGCAGAAGAGGTTCTTAAAAAGATGGAAGAAAAAGCTAAATCTGTGCAAACTGTTAAATAATTCTTACAAGTGCAACCACCTAGATTCAGTAGGCATTGGCCTTCTAAAACTGGTCCTTTCCAGCCCTTCTCTGAGCAAACCCAGGAGAAACAGGCCACCCAGACTACAATCTTAGGGTATGCAGAGATCTAAACAATGGAGTGCCCCCACCTCAAAAACAGGGAGTGCTAAGCCGCCCCCTTATGGGAAAAGTTCACAGTAACTTTTCAATTATCTTTCCCAGCCCTGCCCAATTACTTGTGCTTCTAGGAGGAAAACTTGCCCTTCATGCAAAAAACTGGATGTCTATTACTCAGGGCAGATGGGTCCTAAACATTGTATCCCAGGGGTACAGATTCTACTTCCATACACTGCCAAACACAAGCGGGTTTCCAGACCTTCCTCCAAACCAGTGGGCAGTGGCTCAAAAGCAAGTACTTCCCCTGCTCAATATCAGAGCTATTCAGCCTGTTCCAGTAGAACAAAGGAGGCAGTATTTCTGCTCCAGACTTTTCCTGGTGCCCAGAAAAGAGGGCTCTTGGCATCCAATCCTGGATCTATCCACTCTCAACAACTTTCTGGTGGTCCCAAAATTCAAGATGCTTACCTTGCAACAGCTTCTCCCTATGCTAGCCAAGGATGTCTGGTTAGTCACTCTAGACTATAAAGAAGCTTATCTGCACATCTCCATAAGGGAGTCATGCAAAAAATATCTATGCTTCAGGACAGGCTCTATGCACCATCAGTTCTCTGCACTTCCCTTTGGCCTTATCTATTGCGCCCAGAGTATTCACAAAGTGCCTGGCTCCAGCCATTGCATACTGCAGGCAGAGAAATATCCAAATTTTCCCATACTTGGATGACTGCGTGATTCAGGCGGACAGTTAGGAATTGCTACTTCAGCACCTGGCATTTGTAAAAAGCCTTCTCACTTCATTGGGGTACACCAACGAAAAGAAATCACAGCTGGTGCCCAGTCAAAACATTGTATTCCTGGTAGCAAGCTTGGGCACAACTTCCCAGATGGCTTTTCTCACTTCAGAAAAACAGGTCTATCTGACAAACTACTTCAAAACAAATGACCACCAGAACCCAGCTATCTGCAAGAAAAAATACTGCAAGCCCTAGGGTTCATGGCCTCATGATGTATTCTGCTAATTCCTTATGCAAGACTGCATATGAGGAAACTTCAGTGGTACGTAAAAAGTCTTTGGTGCCAGCATTCTCAGGACCTGGAAACTGTCATTTCAATCATACCTTGTCTAAGGGCAGAGTTCCTTTGGTGGGCAGAAGCATGCAACCACAACAAGGGACTGCTTTTCACTCAACCCCTCGCCGCCCAAACCCTGACAACAGACGCATCAGACTACACAAGGGGGGCTCGCATGGCATGCAAATGTATTCAGTGCTACCGGAGCCCAGCCCATATTCTCCTGCACATCAATCAAAAAGAGATGTTAGCTGTACAGAATGCTCTGACAGCCTTCAAGTACCTTATCCTTCCAGGACAACTGCTTATAAAAACACACCACAGTTGTGTGGTACTAGCAGGGGCTAACCCATTCTTACTCACTCTGCAGGTAAGCCATGGCCCTGTGGAACACATCCTTGAGCAACCAGGTGCATCTACAAGCTCAATTCCTGCCAGGCAAACAAAATTCACTGGCAGACGACTTAAGCAGAAATCTCCTAGTCCCACATGAGTGGAAATTGGAGCCCAAAACCTTCAACCTTCTGATACAGAGGTGGGGGACACCGGAGGTGGACCTATTTGCCTCCCCCAAGAACCACCAGTTGAGCAAATTCTGCACCAGGAACCATCACAGCAGGACCTGGAAGGTGGATGCCCTATCCTTTCAATGGGGAAAGCCTCTCGATTCATGCCTTTCCCCCTCTGCCCCTCCTCTCAAAAGTACTACTCAAGATAAAACAGGACAGACCAAGGGCAATTCTTATTGCCCAAGACTGGCCACACCAGCACTGGTACCCACTCTTGCGCAGTCTGACAACAGTGCCACCCTGGCACCTTCTGCAGACTCCTACCCTGCTGTCTCAGCAGGAGGGACAGATTTTGCATCCACAATTGCAATCCCTAAACCTTGCAGCCTGGCTTTTCCCTTGAATACACCACCAGCAATCCTCTGCAAACAGGTGCTGGACAGCATTCTTGAAGCCAGAAGGCCTAGTACTAGGAAATCCTATGCTGAAAAATGGAAAATATATTGTTCCTGGAATCAGTCTCAAGGGAAGGACACAGCATTGCGCTCCTTACTTCTAATCCTGGATTACTTAGCAGAGCTAATACACAGAGGCCTATGCTCCTCCTCCATTAAGATTCATGCCTCTGCCATCTCAGCTCATTATAATACTGAGCCACCTCTATTTTCTCACCGTCTCAAACAGTTCCTGAGAGGGGCTAACTTAAGACCCCCTGGGAGAGCACCCACCCTGCCTGGGACCTTAACTTTGTACTGGAAAAAGCTCATTTTTCCCCCTTTTGAACCTGTAGCTTCAGCAGAGTTAAAATTCCTCTCCTGGAAAACAGCCTTGCTTTTAGCCATAACTTCAGCAAGAAGAGTGTCTGAGTTACAGGCACTAATGGCTGTAGAACCCTTTATTATTTTCCATGTAGACAGGGTTTCCCTCAGGACTTAACCCGTCCTTTGTGCCTAAGGTGGTGTCCAGAGTGGCTCTAAACCAATTCATCCATTTGCCAACCTTCTTCCCTAACCCTCAGAATAAAGGGGAAAGGATTCTGCACTCCTTGGATGTGCACAGACAGCTCAGGTTCTACTTTGTCAGGACTAAACCTTTCAGAAAATCTGACCACCTGCTAGTCAGCTTTGCTACAGGGGCATAGAGGGTAAGGCTATTTCAAAGCAAACTATTTCCAAATGGATAGCACACTGCATCCATTTCTGTTACAGGCACCATGGAAAACCTACCCCATATGGGATCAGACCACATTCCACTAGGGCTACTTCCACCTCTACAGTATTTCTCAGGAGAATCCCTACCAGAGACATTCTGGAAGCTGCAAACTGGAGTTCTGTACACACCTTCACCAAGCATTACCCCTTACTAATCTTTTCTAATTCCAGAGTTAGATTTGCTACAGCAGTCTTGCAAGGCCTACTAGCCAGCTCTAACACTTCTTGACTGCCTCCACCCTTCCTCGGCTTTGGAAACCAACCCAAGTGTAATGACTGCAACAGTGAAACACTAAACATAGTACAGTTGTGTACACTTAACCATAAATTTAGATGTTTGAGTGTATTCACTGTTGCAGTCCTGGATGTTCTTCATGTTTCACTGTTAGTCATTACATTTGGGTAATCTTCTGGCAGGTTGCCCTCAGTCGGCCTGATTAACAAAGTCTTGGGTCCTGCTTCAGTTGCTGTCCCTTCTTCCATGATGTCAGGTCATCAGGGGTATAAAACATGCAGCTGACGCCATTTTCATCAGTCTTTCTTGCCCGCAGTGCCCGAAGCAGAAGCAGTTCGCAAGTGCCGGTTGGCCGACTCCTGAAATTTTCGTTTGAGTTTCAGAACCAAAGTCTTCAACCTAAAGCTAAGTACCCCGTTGGGGAAACTTTTTCTTGCTCCTTACCTATGTCAGTAAAAGTTAATGTATTACTTGTGGGAAGCAAATACCTCAAGGATTTTCATTTGTACTGTATTCCTTGCCTAGGCCCTGACCACAACGTGCCTTGCTGTCTGTTTTGTGCTAAATTTAACCAACACACTATTAAGCGTCTGTATATTTTTGCATCTAAATATTTTGGCTCAAGATTTAACTATCCAGAAATGTCGTCTGTTAGCAATCCGACTACCGGAATACACAAAAAATGCAAAGAAAAAGACAGACACAGACCGTCAAGGTCCATAACAAACGACGAATCTTCTCCTAAGCCAGTCGCCGGTTCGCCTGTACTTAGTGAGCTGCTTTTGCAGCCCCTGATACCCGCTACTTTTGATTCGCAGGCCTCTACTGAGACCCATTCGGAGTCCGGTATGCCGTGAGACACTTTAAGTATTGAACCCGTGGATGTCTCTATCTTAGATGGGTATGGAGCCGCTGAGCAGGCACCGACTTCTGAGGGTGTTTTCAGGCCTAAAGATTTGTATATTAAACCGACGCCATCTTCAAAACCTAGCCCAAAACCAACTTCTATGTCTAAAAAAAACGATGCTTGGGCCACGTGCACAGGGCCCTATGCCTAGAAAACAAATTATCAAAATGGCTGAGGATTTAATTACCTTGATCGGGGGTTTCCAACCCCCTCCTGCTAAGAGGCCTAGGCAAGGTACTGATTATGAATCTTCAGATCAGGTTTCCATTTCTTCTGATTCCTCTTCTGATCAGGAATTTTCTATTCCACATTATGAGGACTCTGATGCAGACAAATACATCCCTTCTGCTTCTGCACCTGAGGATTTTTCTTTTGTGGAAACTTTGCATACCTTAAGGGAACTTTTTCACTGGGATAGTCAGGATTTTTCAGAATCTAAAAAGCGGCTTAGGGATTTTCTTCTTCTTCCTCAGCATAGACCTTTGGGTGTACCTCCTGTTCTAGACATTGTTGATGTTTTCTCAGAATCCGGCATGGCTCCTGATTCCGTGCCTCCGGCTCCTAGTAAGCCAGACAGGTATTACAGGGTTTCTGACTCCCCCAAATTCCTTTTTAAAAACCCTACTGCTGACCCTGAAACCATTTCTCCGGGTCCCAAGGGTGTTAAGGCTTCTACTGCTAAAAATCCTACCCCTTCTGATAGACACTCCAGGGCACTGGATAGATGGGGTAAGAAGGTTTACATGTCTGCAACCTTGGCAATCAGGGCTTTAAACTGTCAATTTCATATACTTAAATATCAGCAACATGTCATGGGCTTACTTAAACAGAAAATGTTGATTTCTGACTGTGTGGAAAATAGTTACAGGATTTATTGCATTCTTCTGAACAAGCTGGAAAGCATACTTTGCAATGTGGTTTTGATTCCTTGGAGGCCTCTTGCAGGGCCGCTGTAACTGGACCTGTGATGAGAAGGCATGCTTGGCTCAAGGAGCAAAATCTGCCTGATCATGTTAAAGCAAAACTGTTGGATGCTCCTTTACAACAGAACAGTTTATTTGGTAATGAGGCAGAAGAAGTTTTGAAAAAGATGGAAGACAAAGCTAAATCTATGCAAACTGTAAAATATTTCCTACAAGTGCAGCCACCCAGGTTCAGTAGGCACTGACCTACTAAGAATTGGTCCTTTCCAGTACCCACCAGAGCCGCACAAGTCAAACCCAGACACTCTAAAGGCTCCAGGTTTCAGTCAAGGAACTTGCAGAACAAAACAATGGGGTGCCTCCACTTCCAAATCTGGAAGTAGCAAGGCACCTCCCTACGGTAAACAGTCTCAATGATTTTCCAATGCCATCTCCAAGCACTTATCTTTTGGCAGCCCCTTTGGGGGGAAAACTAGCATTTCATGCACAAAATTGGTATCTAATTACCCAGGACAAGTGGGTTCTAAATGTAGTATCCCAGGGATACAGATTTCATTTCCACACATTGCCAATCCCAAACGGATGCCCAGATCTGCCTCCAAATCAGTGGGCAGAGGCCCAGAAGCAAGTTATGTCCCCCATGAATATGGGGGCTATTCAACCAGTACCAGAAGAGGAAAAGGGACAAGGTTTTTATTCAAGACTTTTCCTGGTACCCAGAAAAGACCAATCATGGCATCCAATTCTGGACTTACCCATTCTAAACACATTCCTGGACATTCCAAAATTCAGGATGCTGACCCTACAACAGTTACTGCAGATGCTAGGCAAGGATGCTTGGTTGGTAACTCTAGACTTAAGAGGCTTACCTGCATATCCCAGTCATGGAATCTTGCAGAAGATACCTCCGCTTCAAAGCAGGCTATTTGCATTACCAGTTCTCTGCACTGCCTTTTGGCTTATCTACTGCGCCCAGGGTCTTCACAAAGTGCCTGGCACCAGTAATTGCATTTTTCAGACAAAGAAACATTCAAATATATCCTTATCTGGACAATTGTCTAATTCAGGCAGAAAACAAGGACACTCTTCTACAGCATCTGGCGTTTGTAAAAAATGTTCTAACTTGCCTAGGGTACACCATAAACGAAAATAAATCACAACTGGTACCCTCTCAAATAATTACATTCCTGGGTGCAAGCTTGAATACAACTGCCCAGATGACTTGCATCACACCAGAAAAACAAATCCAATTGATGACTTACTTCAAACAAGTGGCCACAAAAACCCAATTATCTGCAAGTCAAATTCTGCAAGCCTTGGGGTTCATGACCTCCTGTATTCTGCTAATTCCATATGCAAGACTGCATATGAGGAAACTTCAATGGTACCTAAAAAGCTTATGGAGTCAACATTGTCACAGCTTGGAAACAATGATTCCTATCATTCCGTGCCTGCAGCAAGAGTTCCTATGGTGGGCAGAGGCCTGTCACCAAAACAAGGGACTGTCATTCATTCCACCCCCTAACCAACCAAGCCCCGACTACAGACTCATCAGATTATGCTTGGGGGCGCATCTGGCAGGGAGATGCCTTCAGGGCGAATGGAGCCCAAATCAAATGCACCTGCATATCAACCAGGAGGAGATGCTAGCTCTACAGAATGCTCTGACTGACTTCAAGGACTTTCTTCATCCAGGGCAACTACTGATAAAAACTGACAACACCACAGTCATGTGGTACATAAACAAGCAAGGGGGTACCCATTCCTGCCTTCTTTGCAGACTAGCCATGGCTTTGTGGAACACAGCCTTGACTTACCAAATACATCTACAAGCTCAATTCCTGCCAGGAAAGCTAAATACTCCGGCAGATGAACAAAGCAGAAATCTTATGGACCCACACAAATGGAAACTGGATCCACAAATCTTCAGCATGTTGACATGCAAATGGGGGAGCCCAGACATAGATCTTTTTGCCTCACCCCAAAACTATCAGCTGGACAAATTCTGCACAAGAAGCCATCACAAGCTTGGAAAGTGGATGCTCTATCCTTCAGCTGGAAAACCCCATCAATCTATGCCTTTCCCCTTCTGCCTTTGCTCTCCAAGGTATTACTAAAAGTCAGACAGGAAAAACCAAAAATGATTGATTGCTCAGGACTGGCCTCGCCAACACTGGTACCTGCTCCTATGCAATATGTCGCACCTTCCTTCATGGTACCTGCCTCAGATAACCTTATCTACTGTCTCAGCAGAACTGTCAAATTCTGCACATTCAGCTCCAAACTCTGAATCTTGCAGCATGGCTAATCAACTAATTTCACCAGTTACGTCTCTCAGCAAACCTGTGATGTATGGTCATTTTGGAGGCTTGAAGGCCTAGTACTAGAAAGTCTTGTGCTGATAAATGGAAAAGTTTCTGTGCCTGGAACCAGGCACAAGGAAATAAGCAGAGCAATGCCCAATATTTCTCAGATTCTGCAATATTTAACTGAGATGCTTCACAAGGGCCTATCTTTCTCTTCCATAAAAATCCATGCCTCTGCCATTTCAGCTCATTACAACACAGCGCCTCCTCTGTTTTCTCATCCCCTGCTAAAGCAGCATCTCAGAGGGGCCAAAAATGTAAGACCTCCCAGGAGAGCACCAACTCCGGCATGGGACCTCAATTTTGTGTTGGAAAAGCTCACCCTACCTCCTTTTGAGCCAGCTGCTACTGCAGGCATAACATTTCTCTCTTGGAAGACAGCTTTTCTTGTAGTAGTCACTTCAGCTAGAAGGATTTCAGAACTACTCATGGCAGTGGAGCCTTTTTTATTATTTTCTACCCGGACAGGGTGTCGCTCAGGACCAATCTATCCTTCATGCCTAAAGTGGTATCTAGTGTGGGTCTTAATCAGACCATTCATCTGCCAACTTTTTTCCCAAATCTACACAAGGCGGAGTGGATTCTGCATTCATTGGATGTACACAGACAACTAAGATCTTAAACGGGCAAAATCTCTAAGAAAATCTGAGCAACTACTGGTGGCGTTTGCTGCAGTGGCAGAGGGAAAGGCTATTTCAAAGCAGACTATTTCAAAATGGATAAGCCATTGTATTAATTTCTGCTACATGCATCATGGTAAACCTGTCCCCAAGGGGATCAGATCCCATTCCACCTGGGCTGCATCTACATCTGCGGCCTCTCTGAGGGGTTCCCACCAGAGACATTCTAGAAGCTGCTACCTGGAGCTCAGTTCATATGTTCACCAAACATTACCATTTACCTCTCTTCTCTAAATCTAGAGCAGGCTTTGCCACTGCTGTCCTGCAGGGCCTTATAGCTGCTCCTAATGCTGTATAATTCCATCCCCCCAACCATAGCTTTGGGATTCTACCCAAATGTAATGACTGCAACAGTGAAACACTAAGAACATAGTACAGTTGTGTACATTTACCCTAAATGTACATGTTAGAGTGTATTCACTGTTGCAGTCCTGGTTACTCACCCGCCAGCCCCCTACTTTTCTCTTTTTATACCTCTTTCTGTTGCTAAGCTCAAAAGCATTTTTGTTGTATTTGCTTTTATTTGGAGGTATATTTTTTGTGTTCTAAATTACATGCATATATAAATTTATATATTTTGCTCCCTATTTGGGGGGCACCTGACATCTGGGGCAAGAAAATCTGATGAAAATGACGTCGGCTGCATGTTTTATACCCCTGACGACCTGATGTCATGGAAGAAGGAACACCAATTGATGCAGGACCTAAGACTTTGTTAATTAGGCCGACTGAGGGCAACTTGCCAGCAGATTAGCCAAATGTAATGACTGCAACAGTGAATACCCTCGAACATCTGCATTCATGGTAAGTGTACACAACTGTACTTTTTCATCCCAAGATTTGCCAAAAAAGAAGACTACATATTATACCTGTTGGGCATGCACAGTCCACTTAATTTTTTATTTGCAGTCCACTAAGGAAGGTGGAAAGACGGACCAGTTCATTTCATTTTCTCCAACCAGATTGGGAAAGGGAGTGTCCAAAATGACTCCTCCTTTCTGGGTATATGAATGCATTTTCCATGTCTATAGGGAGAATGGCTTATCCTCACCTAAACCACCTAAGGCTTATTCAGCTAGCTCACTGGCTACCTCCACTGCTTTCTTCTTCAGAGTATCACTTGATAACATTTATGCTGCAGCTACGTGGTCTAATGTCCATGCCTTCATATCCCATTAACAGTTGGATTTGCAATCCAGGTCTGGACCTCCCAAGATTTATGGTAGCTGGAAACCTTGTTGCATCCTTTGAGGAACGGGCAGAAGAACCAACATATCAGATAGGTAAGGTATGTACTTACCATAAAGATGGATCTGTGCTGTCTGCTTCCATCCTTCCTCAACTTTCCCCTCTTCTTCCCCTTCCAGTTATTTTCCTGTTTTCTGGAGTGACTGCACTGGTTCTCATGGTTTGATCATGTTCTCATCAAGCTTTAGGTCAGAAAGCAGTTATCTTCTCTGAGGTGTTTGGTCTTTGTAGGAGGATATAACATTTTTTATTGTAAAGTTTGGGCAAACTGTGTCTGAGGTTACACAGGGGGTTATGGGTAAGGGAAAGGAGTCTGATCTTTGAAAAGTGTCATCTGTTGAGGAAGATTGGAAATGGAGCAAACATATATGATGTTATGTAAGCACATAACTTTCACTCCTATCCAAGTCCCCCTGATACGGCATGCCTCCATCCCTTGCCCAAGTTATCACGTTTTCTGAGTGCTGCTTTTCTTCTGGTAAATTTAGTCACTAGGCACCAGCCTTAATGTGAAATGAATGAGGGTTCTCTGAGTATTATAGGGAAGTTTGTGTGAGCTTTAAGCACTAAAGTAGTAAATAATGGCAGGATCAATTGTGAGGATTGCCTCAGTACCCAGCTGTCATTATCAGACAGACTTGGGTGAAAAGGATCCATTGTTATGGTAAGTGCTTAACTTCCTTTTCTCTTTGATGTAGTAAGGTGTCCACCACAGTAATTTAAGTTATGATCTTGGTTAAGTGTATGAGAGCATTAAATGTAAAAAGTACTTTATACTGCAAAAGTGTAGTAATGTCTAGCCACATTCTGTAAACATCATTTACAAGAATTACTTGAATGCATTAGATATTTTTTAGAATATATGCATGAGTTTCAGCCATTGACCCTCTAAGCCCTTTTGGTGGTGAAGCAGCATGGTAAAGTTGGAGCCAGTGTAGAAGTGCATTAGTTTAGTCTTTTGGAAAACTGTATGTTAACTTGTGGTGACATCCATTTTTGAAGCACTGCTCCCATGTGAATTATAGCATGGGATTATGCTCAGGCAAATGGCTTGATTATTCTATCTGACTTTGAGAGATTTTGGTCAACCCCACTCAGGGACACCTTCCTTGTGCTGCAGACAGCAATAGGATGAGCCTACATTATTTTTGTAATAAAGATTTTTCAGAAGTCTGTTCATTAATATCAACCAAGTCCAGTTTGGGGATTTTTCTATTTTTTTTAAGAATAATTGCATTGCATTTTTGAAATCCCTGTTTGTGTCACTTGGCAGATTGCACCAGAACTGATGACTCCCATTGGGGAGGGTCATCAACAAGTATGCTTGTAACAAACATATTCCACCTAAGGATTTTTGCTTACAGTGTCTTTTCTGCTTTGGGTCTGTAAACTCTGTGCTTCTTTTAGAAAAGAGTCTGTTTGTAGCCTTGAACACTTTGATAGAAGAATTAAAAAAATAATAACTTGCTGCATTGCCTCTAAAACTGCAGGAGAGTCATCTTCCTCATGAACAGGTAGGGATTACAAACCTTTTAAAATGATAAAAGGGGAGAGGGGGCAAAAGCATCTCCAGGCAGTGAGTGCGAATGTTTTGTGACCTTGTCAGCTCTTGAGGGCCTGAGGACATTGGCTGTGCTGATGCACAAGTTTGTCATTCCTCAGCAACACCTTCTTCTGTTGTAACCTGCTTGCCATTGTCCTTTCAGAGGCTGAGAAGCGGGATACGAGTGTCTGCATCTTTACATACGTGTTTAGAGATAGTTGGTTTGTCACAACTGGGTACCAGTTTCCTAAGTGCTTACAGATGCCTGCAAGGTTGTCACAATGAGAAGACCCTCTTCCTCCACTGATGCAGCATCTTATTTACTCTTGGAGTAAGTATGGGACCCTAATTCAGGAGTTTGTAGAGCCACTGGTTTTGCAAAGAAATAGGAAGTCCTAATAAGGTTAGGTCTTTTGTGGCTCAAAAAGCAGTGTGCTGCCTTGAAACAGGCATTAGCCTATTGAGTATAAGGAGAATTGTGCTAACCTGTAAGAATAGTTGAAGAATTTAAAGCTTTTATTTATTTTGGTTAAAAATCACTGGGTCCTTTCCAGTTGGCTGCTGTGCTTGGATTTGTACATACCAAGTGGGGGAAGCATTGTATTCAGTAATAAGGGAAGAATGCAATGGTAACATGACTACTTTGGATCCTGAAAATATTCCCTTGGAAATTAACTAGGCCATGTATGTAGAAGGATTTCTTGACTTCTGTGGAAGAAGGCTGATGAAATCTCTCTTGTCCACTCAAGTACCCGGGTCTCCTATAACCATGTCTGTTTGAAGAGTAATGCCACTTACATGAGATGAGAACAGCTTTTTTGTCAAATGCTACTCTCCTGCACTCTCTTGCGTTTAGCTTGAGACTATTTTCAGTGTGTCAGGTATGTGTATATTTCAAGTTTTTGACTTCTGTGGAAGAATGCTGATCAAATCTCTCTCGTCCACTCAAGTACCAAGGTCAAGTTTTTTGGAGCAGTTTAGTATTGGTGAATGACAGGATGTCAGTGTCCCACTTGCATTCATCAGCAGACTTGGTCAACTGTACTTTAGGGACATTGGCTTGGGTGAAATAAATGCCAAACAGGAAATTGCCAGGCATTAATTGCAGCAAGTACCCCAGTAGTTTTGCATTTGGTGATACTAACAACTTTCAGTACTTGGGATCTGTTTGATAGCCAGGTTTCCAGTCCAGTGAACAATGTAAGGGCTTTTTATTTTTATTTTTCAACAAAGCTAGCATGGGAGGTGGTATCAGAAGCCTTGGTCACATCAGGATAAGCAGCATACAAAGTGACCACTGTCCGTAGTCTCTCTAAACTTAAAGTTTATTGGGTTCAGGGGACAAGACCTGTCTTTCACAGAACCAAATTGAGTGAGGTCTAGATCAGTTAAGTTGACTTTGTCAGCATAAATAAGTCCTGTTAAGTTCCATGGTTTTGCATTTGTGTGGTGAGGCTAATGAACCAATTACATTGGTCTGTAGTGGGGCCACCCTTATGTTGAGGAATTATAGTGGGCCTTCCCCAAGCATCATGGACAAACTGTGTGGATAGGCTGAGGTTGAACAGTTTACGTAGAGGCTCAGATAGGGTATTATTGGCACTGATGAGAATGCGGCCCAGTATCTTATGTGGTCCCATAGAAACCTTTTTACAAGGATTTTATTTATTATCCCAAGGTGATTTCAGGAGAAACTAAATTTTCAGAGATGGTGGTTACAACATAGTGGGTAGATGTGGGTAAGGTTATCCCTAAATTTGCCTTCTGTTATGTTGGCTGTGTGCTTGGGCTTGGAATGTATGTTGTTGATGACCTCAGTGCATTATTGAACATTATTCCTTAATTTTCCGACATAAACGAAGAAAAGAGTTGTAGTTGCCTTTGATATCTGTAGTGACCTTAAATTTGGACTTCAGTTGCCATTGACTGCATTGAAAATGGTAATGGTGGTAGAGGCCAGTTTTCTGAAGTGTAAAATTCCAAGAGTGTATCCCCCTAGCTCTATTTTATATTCTGACCGTTTGTGTATTTTAAGTGTCTGTATTAATTTAAGTATCCTAAAGTGCATCTGCAGCCTGTTTATAAACTTCCAGCAAACCCTATCAAAGTTTTTCAGCATCTAGCCCTTTAAGCATCAGTTATGCTTGCAGTGTTTTGTTGGTGTTATCAAAACTCTCTGTTCAGTAAATCCACATTGATGCAGATTAGTAATCACTGGAAGAACTAATGATAGTTCTAATTTATAATCCTTGTCCAAAGCAGATATGGGCTGTATAATCCTGGATCTCCTAGCCTCCCTCCTCTTTAGATATGACTGCCACTACTGTTCTCTCCATGAGCCTAGGAGTGCACCCCCTTCCATTATGTTAAATAGTCTCATGAGATCTGATGTCCTTCAAGGATGCATCTGCAGTCATCACATATGGGTTGTCCTGCCTCAGGCAGCCCTTCGGTCGGCCGGATTCCAAAGTCTGGGTCCGGCGTCGGCTGATGTCGCCCTTTCCCCGACGTCAGAGCGCCTGGGGTATAAAAGCATCAGCCGACGCCATCTTCCTCTGTCTTTCTTGCCGCGTGGTGCCCGAAGCAGAAGTAGTTCACAAGTGCCGGTCGGCCAGCTCCTGTAATTCAGCTACCGAAGACTTCAAAAGCTAAGTACCCCGTTGGGGACTCTTTCTTGCCTCAGCCGATGTCAGATAAAATTAATAATTGCTTAACTTGTGGGAACAAATACCTCATAAGGATTTCCACTCTTACTGCCTCCCCTGCCTAGGCCCAGACCACGACGTCTCGGCCTGTTCAGTCTGTGCTTCCTTCAACCGACGCACTCTTAGACATCGGGCGGAGTTTGCAGAGGAATTTTTTGGGGCTAGTTTTGCTTACAATATGCCGTCGGAGACTCCGACTTCCCATTTAATTAAGAAACGGTAGGACAAGGACCGACACACGTGGGCCGCGGTTTCGGCTGAAACCACGGCTAGGCCTACCGCGAGTGTCTCGGTCTCGGCTGAAACAGAGTCCTTGGTACTTCCATCCACCGAAACCGCTCAACCGACAACCTCGGCCCCGGAGGCCCCTGCTGAGTCAGTTATTGAATTTCCTTCAGAAACTGGTGTTTTGGAAACTTCTGACACCATTCCTCTAGACAAAACTACACCAGCACGTGGTGCAGCCAGGCCTCCTGCATCCATGTCCATAAAGGCATTCACCAGGGTTAAAGCTGCCAAACACACAAAAGCTATGCCTCCCAGGGTTATTCCTCAGGGACCCACTATAGGCTCACAGATTCTAAGTTTAGCAGAGGACCTAATTTCCTTAATTAGGGGCTCTCAGCCTCCTCCAGACAAAAGGCCCAGGGTTGAGCCCTCTAATCCCCACTCCTCAGAGGAGGCCTCTGATGGCTCTGCTCTCTCGGACTACCAGGAGGAGGCCTTTTCGGCCTACGAGGATTCTGATGCAGAGGAATCTATCCCCTAGGTCTCCCCTCTTGAGGAACTTTCCTTCGGGGAGACCCTGCACACTATGAGAGAGCATTTCAAATGGCAGGGCCAGGAATTCTCTGATTCCAGGAAGAGATTAAGAACTTTTCTGCATTTACCTCAGCATAGACCTTTGGCTATTCCTCCTGTTTTGAATGTCATTGATGATGTGTACTCTGAGTCTAGCATAACCCCTGACACTCTTCCTCCGGCCCCTGTCAAACCCGATAGGTACTACAGGGTCCCGGACTCGCATCACTTTCTTTACAAAGCCCACTCTTCAGACCCAGAAACTATTTCCCAGGGCCCTAAAGGGGTTGCAGCTGCCACTGCTAAAAATCCACTCCCCTCTGAAGGGGAGTCCAGGGCTTTAGATAGATGGGGTAAAAAAGTGTATACTTCAGCTACTCTTTCTATGAGGGCATTAAATTGTCAATTTCATATGATACAGTACCAAGAGTATTTGTTAGATGAATTGCATAAGAAACTGTCTTCTCCTGAACCCCTACATCGCAAATCACTTCAGGATCTGGTACATAACTCTCAGCAGGTTAGCAACCATTTCTTGCAGTGTGGTTATGATGCATTGGAAGCTTCATGTAGGTCAGCTATGACTGGTGCAGTCATACGTAGGCATGCTTGGCTGAAGGAACAATCTCTGCCAGACCATGTTAAAGCTAAGCTTCTGGATGCTCCACTGGAAAAGCAAAAGTTATTTGGCTCCACTGCTCAGGAGGTCTTAAAGAAATTTGAGGAAAAGGCAAAATCTGTACAGTCAAAGATTTTCTACAAGTCCAACCGCCAAGATTCAGCAGAAATTGGCCTGCCAAGAATTGGTCCTTTCCGGACACAGAAAGATTTCAGAGAGGCAAGAACAGGCGTGCCAGAGGTAGAGGGCAAGCTAGAGGCTCCTACAGAGGACGTCTATGGCAGCCTCCCAACCAGAGAGGTAGTGCAGGACCTACAACTGCTGCACAAGGACAGACGCAATGACTTCACTTTGACTCCGCCGATCAGGGCTCAATTAGAAGCACCTTTGGGCGGAAAGCTTTCTTTATTCTCAGAAAATTGGCACAGTATTACAAGAGACAAATGGACACTGCAAATAATAGACAAAGGATACAGGTTCCATTTTCACACATTACCAAACAGAAAAGGCATGCCAGACCTGCCAACAAATCAAAGGGCAGAGGCTTTGAAACAAATCTCCAGCTTAATGCAAATGAAAGCTATAGAAAAGGTTCCTATTTCAGAACAAGGCCAAGGATTTTATTCCAGACTATTCCTTGTTCCAAGAAAAGAAAAACAATGGAGGCCTATTCTCGACTTGTCCGCACTGAATACTTATCTCATTGTGCCAAAATTCAAAATGCTGACTCTACAGCAACTCCTTCCCATGCTGGGCAAGGGGTCTTGGCTGGTAACTCTGGACCTCAAGGAGGCATACCTGCATGTCCCTATCAGACAAAGTTGCAGAAGACACCTCGGATTTCTTGCAGGTTCAGAGCATTATCAATTCTCAGCATTGCCCTTTGGATTATCTACTGCGCCCAGAGTATTCACGAAATGCCTGGCATCAGTAATTGCACACTGCAGACTTCAGGGGATTCAGATTTACCCATATCTGGACGACTGCCTTATACAAGCGGACAGCCAACAAACTTTGGTAAAGCATTTGAATTATGCCATCCACCTACTTCAGGCCTTGGGATATACAGTCAACATTCACAAATCAAGACTTGTTCCATCCCAAAGAATAACTTTTCTGGGTGCGGATCTAGACACAACCACCCAAATGGCTTTTCTCACAGAAGGAAAAACAGACAACTACCGGATTATTTCAAGAACCTGACCAGACAAACTCAGCTGACTGCAAGGAAAATCCTGCAGGCCCTGGGTTACATGGCATCTTGCATTCTTCTGATTCCACAAGCAAGGCTGCATATGAGGAAACTACAATGGTACCTAAGAAGTTTATGGACTCAGCACAGTCACAGCTTAGAAGCTTTGATCCCACTCATTCCATGCCTCCAAAAGGAATGTCTGTGGTGGGCTCAAGCAAGCCAGTCAAACAGGGGTCTGCCCTTCAGCAAACCAATAGCCAGCCAAACCATTACAACGGGCGCTTCAGACCATGGTTGGGGAGCACACATGGAGGGCAGATGTATTCAAGGACTATGGTCACAAAAGGAACAACGCATGCACATAAACCAAAAGGAAATGCTGGCAGTGATACATGCAATCGAGGCCTTCAAACTCTTCCTGCATCAAGGCCACCTGTTAATAAGGACAGACAACACCACAGTTATGTGGTACATAAACAAACAAGGAGGTACCCATACCTACCCTCTTTGCAGACTGGCAATGAATCTATGGGAACTTTCCCTGAAACTCAATATAGAGCTGCAATCACAGTTTGTGCCAGGAAAAGACAATATACTGGCGGACAGCCTAAGCAGAAATATCACGGATGCACATGAATGGATGCTGCACCCAGACATCTTCTTTCAGATAACACAATCATGGGGGAGGCCGGACATAGATCTTTTTGCCTCACACCACAATCATCAGCTGAAGAAATTCTGCTCAAGGACATGCCACCCACAAGCATGGAAAGTGGACGCCCTCTCTTTCAGCTGGAGAACTCTAACAGTGTATGCATTCCCACCTCTTCCATTAATGACCAAGGTCTTACTGAAGATCAGGACAGAGCAGCCAAAAGTGATTCTGATAGCTCCGGACTGGCCAAGACAGCACTGGTACCCGCTGTTAAAGAGCATGTCACGCACAAAACCGTGGCCTCTTCCTCTATGGCCACTTCTCCTGACACAGCACAATTACAAAACTCTGCATTCCAATCTGAAAACCTTGCAACTAACAGCCTGGAGAATACCTTGACTCCTACCCAGGATAAGCTATCCAAGAGAGTAAAGGATATCATCATGGAAGCTCGCCGGCCTTCCACAAGAAAGGCATATTCAGTAAAATGGAAAAGATTTCACACTTGGAGCACCACAAAGGGTCTAGATGCGACAGTGATGAACATGGCACATTTTCTGGAATACTTGGCAGAAATGCTCCACAATGGCCTGTCTTACTCTTCCATTAAAATTCATGCTTCAGCAATTTCAGCAGAGTACAATACTGATCCACCTGTCTTCTCTCATCCTCTTCTAAGACAGTTTCTAAGAGGAATTAAAAACATCAATCCTCCAAGGAAACCACCACTGCCTACTTGGGACCTTAACTTCGTGTTGGAAAAACTAACACTGCCTCCCTTTGAACCAGCAGCATCTGCAGAACCTCAGTTCCTGTCTTGGAAGACTGCCTTCCGTGTCCTTCAAGAATGCAACTGCAGTCCTTACATATGGGTTGTCCTGCCTCAGGCAGCCCTCAGTCGGCCGGATTCCAAAGTCTGGGTCCAGCGTCGGCTGATGTCGCCTCCTCCCCGACGTCAGAGCGGCTTTATGCCAAAGGTGGTATCCAGGGTCTCATTAAACCAAGCTATTCACCTGCCTACCTTCTTTCCAAATCCACAAAACAAAGGGGAAAAACTTCTGCACACCCTGGACATACACAGGCAGTTGCGCTACTACTTGGACAGAACTGAAAGTTACAGAAAAACTGACCAGCTGTTTGTAGCATATGCTGCTGGTGCACAAGGAAAAGCAATTTCCAAACAGACAATTTCAAAATGGATAGGGAATTGCATTCGTTTTTGTTACTCCTTTCATGGAAAAGCTGTGCCAGCTAACATTAGACCTCATTCCACCAGAGCCACAGCCACCTCCACAGCCTTCTTATGAGGGGTGGCTACCAAGGACATTTTAGAAGCTGCTACATGGAGCTCCGTGCATACATTTTCCAACATTACAACTTACCTTTATATTCCAGATCCAGAGCAGGCTTTGCTACTGCAGTCCTGCAGGGCATTTTAGCTACACCATCCTTTACATAGATCCTCCACCCCCAGATTGGCTATGGTATTCTACCCATATGTGATGACTGCAGATGCATCCTTGAAGGACATAGTACAGTTTTGTACCTACCATAAATGTAGATGTCCGATAGGTATGCATCTGCAGTCAGGTTTACCCTCCCTCCTTCCCCTCTGTGGTATTCTTGGGTACTTATCCCTCTCATAGCTAGCTGGGGTTATCTATTATGGTGTATTTGTTTTATATACGTATATATATATTTCTGTGCATGTTTGGAATTTATTGCATTTCTCCAAATTTAGCCTTCCTTAGAGGACACCTGGCATCTGGGGCAAGAAAAACTGAGGAAGATGGCGTCGTCTGACGCTTTTATACCCCAGGCACTCTGACGTCGGGGAAAGGGCGACATCAGCCGACGCTGGACCCAGACTTTGGAATCCGGCTGACCGAAGGGCTGCCTGAGGCAGGACAACCCATATGTGATGACTGCAGATGCATACCTATCGGACGTCTACATTTATGGTAGGTACAAAACTGTACTTTCTCTCTTTTTCCACCTGACTTCCAAATTCTTGTTTGGATTCCATTCCCATCCACCCTCTCCATAACTTGTAATTATACACTTAACCTTAATTTTTTTTTTTACTTTTGTACCAGTTTCACCATTTTTTCTACTCCTTTTCTTTGTATGTAGGTCAGTATAGTAGCTCCTAAGGACTTTTAAACTAGTATCCAAATCTTTTTACATTACCTTTTTTGGACTCCATAATTTCAGTACAAGTCTTTACTGGTTTGTGTTGTCTTAACTTTTGTGCTACAACCTTAACATTTCTAAGGTTGGTATCAAAGAATAGTAGCCTGGGCTGTTTGTATAAGGGTATGAAGGTATTCTGAAAACTGTTTTTAGCCATAGAGAGTTGGTCTTGTGCATCATGATTCAAACTGTTTATTCTTCCATGATATATTTTAATTTCAGTACCTTCCATGTAAAATCCATTTGCATTTTCATATTCCTCTCTTTCCTTCATGAGAGCTAAAGTCCTCACCTTAATTTTCATGTTCTCATTCTCCAGTCAGGTTTTGTTTTGTATGTTCAATTTGAGAGGCTGCTTGTTTTATAATGTCTGTTATGCAGATCTTAATATGGCTTCTTTTCAGCCAGATGTAGGGAACTTCCAGTGCTTTTCTTTTTCTCCAGTTGTATCCCATTATAAGTTATAGTCTCACTGGGCCTTGGTCTGAGATCAAAATATGTTGAGCTTCCTAGCAGCTAACCAGAACTAGATGTTCCGTTGATGTGTCTGTCTGTCCTAAACCACTTGTTATGCTGCCCTTAATATATCTGTCTGGCTAAAGGGTTTCAAGCATTTGTCTAAAGTAATTGCTTCCCAGGAAAATTCTGTGCCTCTTCTCTTTTACGACAGAGCCATTTTATCCCAAAGTCAGATTTGAGTCCTTCCTTTTAACTATTACACCTTGGTAAAACTTGTGTGTGTCTCTCTCTCTCGTATTGCTTTCAATTCCACTATCTTAGATTTAAATTTTGGACAAATGTATACATTGTCTTCCTTCCCAATGACCTCTCATCATTGCATATCTTCCAAGTGTGGCCACCTTTTCTTCTCCTCCCTTAACATAGCTATTTTAGACATTGGTATTAGAACTCCTCCTTTCATACCTTCCACCGATTTGGAGCAGTGGCATTCCATTCTGTTTTGTTTCACTAGTCTGTTAAGTTTTTCTTGAGATGCATTTCTTGTAGCATAGTGATCTGGACGTTAGATATGTAGGACAGTACCCTCTGTCTCTCTCCCTTGCATTTTCAGTTCTCTGCTTTACCCTTGGTTCCCTTCTGTCCCAAAGGAATTCAGCAAATGCCTCACTCCTATCATTGCTTTTTGAAGTCTTTGAGGTATTTGGATTTTTCCATACCTAGATGAATATGATATGTTGTCCCCATCTCACCTCTGTTCTTGCTGGTTGGGTATGAAGCCGATCCTCACCTCCAACTCAGCCGCATACTATAACTCTGGCCCAAGGCTAGCCCCTATCCCAACATGCCTAGCTGTAGTTATCCAGATCTCATTTGCCGCTTGCAGCATCGAGATTGCTCATACTGGCTCAGGCTAAGTATTTTCTTCTTGTGATTTTTCCAAAACAAATTTTGCATTCAGATAGCTGCTACCTTTTTTTTGTTGTGGTTGCCATTTTCCTTTAGGCCTATCTTGTTCCCTTGAACCCGTTTGACTTGGAGGGTTCCCTGTTCCCTTTCTCTCAGGCCCATCTTTGTTTAAGGGCCTTTTTTCTCTTCATTTCCCTTTCTCTTTCCTTGTACGAGCAGCTGTTTAAGTTAGAAGCTCTCCTGGGCTTGGGGGAGTTGCCGTTTAACTTAGTGGCTCTTCCCTTCCCTCCTTTCTTTTTCCTGTTTAAAAAAAAAAAAGTTTCAAGTTCTTTTTACTTGTTGCTGTTGTTGGTCTTTCTCTTTGGTACTGTTGTTGTTGTTCATCGTGTTTCACTGTTGCAGTCATTACATTTGGGTTATCTGCTGGCAGGTTGCCCTCAGTCGGCCGATTAACAAAGTCTTGGGTCCTGCGTTGGTTGCTGTCCCTTCTTCCATGACGTCAGATCATCAGGGGTATAAAACATGCAGCAGACGCCATTACATTAATCTTTCTTGCCGTGCGGTGCCCGAAACAGAAGCAGTTTGCAAATGCTGGTCAGCCGACTCTTGAAATTTTCATTTTCGAGTTTCGGAACCGAAGTCTTCAACTAAAAGCCAAGTACCCCGTGGGGGAAACTTTTTCTTGCTCCTTACCGATGTCAGTAAAAGTTAATCATTGTATTACTTGTGGGAACCAAATACCTCATAAAGATTTTCATTTGTACTGTATTCCTTGCCTAGGCCCTGACCACAACGTAAATAGCTGTCGGATTTGTGCTTTATTTAATCAGTGCACTGTCCATCGTCTGTACATTTTTGCTTCTAAATATTTCGGTTCTCAGTTTAATTATCCAGAAATTACGTTGGTTAAGCCATCCGACTACCAGAATACCGAAAAAACGCAAAGAAAAAGACAGGCCGTTGAAGTCCAAAATTGCAGACGACACTTCTAAGCCAGTCGCCTGTTTGCTGTTACTCAGTGAGGTGCTTTCGCAGCCCCTGATAACTGCTACTTCTGATTCACAGGTCTCTATTGAGACCCATTCGGAGTCCGGTATGCTGTGAGATGCTTCATATATGGAACCCGCAGATGTCTCTACTTTGGATGGGTCTGGAGCCGCTGAGCAGGCACCGGCTTCTTAGGGTGTATTCAGGCCTACAGACTTGCATATTAAACAGACTCCAACTTCAGTGCTAAGACCTAAACCTCGATCTATGTCTAACAAATGACGCCCAGGCCACATGTTCAGGCCCCTATGCCTAAAAAACAAAAGATCAAAATGTCTGAAGATTTAATTAGTCTAATCAGGGGTAATCAACCTTCCCCCTCCCAAGAGGCCTAGGATTGAATTTGACTGTGAATCTTACGAACAGGACTCTGTTTCTTCTGACTCTTCTAATGACCTGGATTTGTCCATACCTACTTATGAGGACTCTGATGCAGAGGATTCCATGCCCTCTGCTTCTCCACCTGAGGATTTCTCCTTTGGGGAAACTTTACATACCTTAAGGGAGCATTTCCACTAGGAAAGTCAGGATTTCTCTGAATCCAAAAAGAGGCTTAGGGATTTCCTCCTCCTTCCTCAGCGTAGGCCTTTGGCTATACCTCTTGTACTAGATATTGTTGTTTTGTTTTTGGAATCAAGTATGGCCCCTGATTCCTTGCCTCCAGCCCCTAGCAAACCAGACAGGTACTGGTTCCTGAGTCCCACAAATTCCTTTTCAAGAATCCTGTTGCAGTCCCTGAAACCATTTCTCAGGGCCCCAAGGGCATTAAGGCTTCTACTGCTAAAAATCCTACCCTTCTGATAGAGACTCCAGGGCACTGGATAGATGGGGTAAAAATGTTTATACTTCTGCAACCTTAGCAATCAGGGCTTTAAACTGTCAATATAATATGCTAAAATATCAACAGCACATCATGGGACTGCTTAAACAGAAAATTATGTTGATTTCTGACTGTGTGGAGAATAAAGATTTGCAGGATTTATTGCATTCAGCTGAACAAGTTGGCAAACATACTTTACAATGTGGTGTTGATTCTTTAGAGGCCTCTTGTAGGGCTGCTGTTACTGGGTCTGTGCTTAGAAGGCATGCTTGGCTTAAGGAGCAATCTCTGCCTGATCATGTTAAAGCAAAACTTTTGTATGCTCTTTTACAGCAGGACCGCCTATTTGGCAATAAGGCTGAAGTAGTTCTAAAAAAGATGGAAGATAAAGCTAAATCTATGCATACTGTGAAAGATTTCTTACAAGTGCAACCTTCTAGATTTAGTAAGCATTGGCCTACTAAGAACTGGTCCTTTCCAGCTCTTTCCAGAGCCTCTGAGGCCAAACCCAGACATTCCAAAAGCACCAGGTTTCAGTCCCAAGGGACTTTCAGAACTAAGCAATGGGATGCTTCCACTTCCAAATCTGGAAACAAGGCACCACCCTGTGGTAAACGGTCTCTATGGCTTCGCTTTGAAATTACCAGGCACTTGCTTCTTAGCCATCCCATTGGGGGGAAAACTGGCTCTTCATTCAAGAAATTGGCAACTTATAACCCAGGACAAATGGGTTTTAAATAGTGTCCCAGGGATACAGATTTAATTTCCACACGCTGCCAACTTCAAACGGGTGGCCATACCTGCCCCCATATCTGTGGGCAGAGGCTCAGAAACAAGTTCTTTCCCTCCTAAACATGGGGGCTATTCAACTAGTACCACAAGAGGAAAAGGGACAAGGTTTTTATTTGACTTTTCCTGGTACCCAGAAAAGACAAATCATGGCGACCAATTCTGGACCTGTCCACTCTAAACACCTTTCTGGACATTCCAAAAATCAAGGTACTGACTCTTCACCAGTTACTTCCTATGCTAGGCAAGGATGCCTGGTTTGGCAACTCTCTACTTAAGAGGCTTACCTGCATATTCCAATCAGGGAATCTTGCAGAAGATTCCTACACTTCAAAGCAGGCTGCATGCATTATCAGTTTTCTGCACTGCCCTTTGGCTTGTCTACTGCGCCCAGGGTATTCACAAAGTGCCTGGCTCCAGTAATTGCATTTTGCAGGCAAAGAAATATTCAGATATATGCATGCCTGGACAATTGTCTAATTCAGGCAGAAAACCAGGCCATTCTTCTAGAACATCAGGCGTTTGTAAAAAGAGTTCTAACCTGTCTAGGGTACACCATAAATGAAAAGAAATCTCAACTGGTACCCTCTCAAAAGATTACATTCCTTGGTACAAGCTTGATTACAACTGCCCAGATGGCTTGCCTTATGCAAGAAAAGCAAATTCATTTGGTGACTTACTTCAAACAGGTGGCCACAAAAACACTTTATCAGCAAGACAAATATTGCAAGCCTTGGGGTTCATGGCCTCCTGCATTCTTCTGATCCCATATGCAAGGCTGCATATGAGGAAACTTCAGTGGTACTTAAAAAGTTTATGGAGTCCACATTGTCACAGCCTGGAAACAATGATTCCTGTCATACCTTGCCTGCGACTAGAGTTCCTATGGTGGGCAGAGGCCTGCCACCAAAACAAGGGGCTGGCATTCACACTACCCCCTGCCACCCAAACCCTAACTATAGCTGCATCAGACTATGCATGGGGGGCTCATCTGGCAGGGAAGTGCATTCAGGGCAAATGGAGCCCAAATCAAATGCACCTTCATATCAATCAAAAAGAAATGCTAGCTGTACAGAATGCACTGACAGCCTTCAAGGACTACCTTCATCCAGGACAATTATTGATAGATGGACAACACCACGGTTATGTGGTACATAAAGAAGCAGGGGGGGGGTACACATTCTTACACCCTCTGCAGACTAGCCATGGCATTGTGGAACATGGTCTTGAGCTACCAAGTACAACTACAAGCTCAATTCCTGCCAGGAAAGGAGAAATTTCTGGCAGACGAACTAAACAGAAATCTCATGGACCCTCACTAATGGAAACTGGAACCATGGATTTTCAACATGTTGACACAGAAATGGGGGCGCCCAGACATAGATCTTTTTGCCTCACCCCAGAACTACCAGTTGGACAAATTTTGCACAAGAACTCATCACAAAAAAGCCTGGCAAGTGGATGCTCTGTCCTTCAGCTGGAAAATCCTATCAGTCTATGCCTTTCCCCCTCTGCCTTTGCTCTCCAAAGCTCTACTAAAAGTCACAGGACAAACCAAAAATGATTTTGATTGCTCCAGACTGGCCTCACCAACAATGGTACGCACTCCTGCGCAGTGTGTGTCACATTCCTCTGTGGCACCAGCCTCAGACACCTTCCTTACTGTCTCAGCAGGAGAACCAAATTCTGCACCCTCAGCACCAAACATTGAATCTTGCAGCTTGGATAATCACTTAAATTCCCTCCTTAGCATCCTTTGGGTTTTAAAAAGTGTAGCTTGTGCTGCCAGAGGATGTCCCTTATGGACGAGCACACGAGCTGTGTCTGTTGCTTAGGGGCTGTACACCTGCAGGACTCTTGTTCTATATGTCATGCTTTTAGTTCTTCGGGTCCTGCAGGAGAGAAAAAATAAGTTGATTTTTCGAGGCTTACTAAGGCGCCCCTTTGATGTTGCTATTGAGGGTTCTCAGCCAGCAAAAAAAAAAAGTCCCCTAAGCCATCATCTTTATCGGCTCCGACGTCGGAGCCATCTAAATCTAAGGACAAACCTGCAAGTTTGTCGGATCAGTGTGTCTGTTCTGACAAAGCTCTTTCTCCGGCGGCTACATCAGTGTTTTCGGAGCCAGTCAAGACTCACAAGAGAACCAGGTCTCCCTCTCTGAAGCCGGTGCGGTCTGTTCCACATTCTCCGCTGTTGCAATCTGTGGCAGGCAAGTCATCAGTCTTCCTCTCATTCCTCTCGATCATCCAGGCTTTCGGATAATGATGTGGAGAGGGTATTGAAGGGCTTCTCAAGACACAGGCATTAGCTAAATTATTATCGAGCCCAGCCCACAAGGAATTGGCACAGACAGTCCAACCCGCACCATTATCAATTCCTCTTCCGACTCCTTTGAGTTCGGAGCCGGGGTGCATGGAAGTCGTGGGAGTGGAACCGTAGGCTGAGATTACCACTGGTGTATTGGTTCCGACTACCACTCTGATCTCTTTGTTGTCTTAGTCTATCGAGGGATTTGGGGGCTGATGCTCTCTAGTCTGCTCCAAGGGGGGGGGGAGGCATCGGACCCTTGTCCGACCTCGCTCTCCCTCTCGGGGCTTCAGTGTAGGTGTGCTCGACTCCTACATTGACCTCTGAGTCATTGCCCTCGGTTCGGAGGAGATCTCTGGGCTCTTTGGAGTCAGGGACTCTTTTAGACCAGGACTGCGGTAGCTTCGAGGTGGTGTGCTATCCTCTGAAACCGCTCCACCCTCTGCTCTGTAGGCTCCTCTTTCAGTGCCTGAGTCTGCCTCCGATTCCCCCCCCCCCCCAAGCGTAAGGAACCCATGCTCCAGGACCCACCTGATGTCCTTCAAGGATGCATCTGCAGTCATAACATATGGGTTGTCCTGCCTCAGACAGCCCTTCGGTCGGCCGGATTCCAAAGTCTGGGTCTGGCCTCGGCTGATGTCGCACTTTCCCCGACGTCAGAGCGCCTGGGGTATAAAAGCATCAGCCGAAGCCATTTTCTTCAGTCTTTCTTGGCGCGCGGTGCCCGAAGCAGAAGCTGTTCGCAAGTGCCGGTCAGTCAGATCCAGTGAATTCAGCTACCGAAGACTTCGAAAAAGCTAAGTACCCCATTGGGGACTCTTTCTTGCCTCAGCCGATGTCAGACAAAGTAAATAATTGTTTAACTTGTGGGAAACAAATACCTCATAAGGATTTCCATTCCTACTGCCTTCCTTGCTTAGGTCCAGACCACGATGTATCGGCCTGTTCAGCCTGTGCTTCCTTCAACCGACGAACTCTTAGACGTCGGTCGGAGTTTGCAGCAGAATTTTTTGGGGCCAATTTTGCATATAAAATGCCGTCGGAGACTCCGACTTCATATTTGGTGAAAAAACGGAAGGATAAGGACCGACACTCGCGGCCCGCGGTTTCGGCTGAAACCACAGTTAGGCCTACCGCGAGTGTCTCGGTTTCGGCCGAAACAGAGTCGTCCGGAGATTCCTTCTTCCGAATCCATTCAACCGACCACCGTGGCCCGGGAGGCCCCGGCTGAGTCGGCTACCGAGCTACCTACCGAAACCAGTGTCCAGGAAATGTCCAACACCATACCTTTGGACATTTCTACCCCTGCACGTGGGGCAGCTAGGCCCCCTGCTTCAATGTCCATTAAGGCCTTTTCCAGGGCTAAAGCTGCTAAACTTTCTAAAGCTTTGCCTCCCAAGACTACCTCCCAAGGGCCTTCCTCTAGTTCTCAGATCCTCAGCCTTGCAGAGGACCTTATTTCTTTAATTAGTGGTTCACACCCTCACCCAGACAGGGCCTCTCACCCTCCACCAGACAAAAGGCCCAGGACTGACCCCTCTGACCCACACTCTTCAGATGAGTCCACGGATGGATCTGAGTTGTCAGACCACCAGGAGGAGGCTTACTCGCCCTATGAGGATTCTGATGCTGAAGATTCTATCCCTTCGGCCTCCCCTCCTGAAGAGTTTTCCTTCGGTGAGACTGCACTCCATGAGAGAGCATTTTCAATGGCAAGGTCAGGAATTCTCTGATTCTAGAAAAAGATTAAGGACCTTTTTACATTTGCCTCAACATAGGCACTTAGCTATACCTCCTGTTCTGAATGTAATTGATGATGTGTACAATGATGTCAGTACAGCCCCTGATACTCTCCCTCCGGCCCCTGCCAAGCCTGATAGATACTACAGGGTCCCGGATTCTCATTTCCATCTGTATAAAGCCCATTCTGCAGACCCAGAAACTATTTCTCAGGGCCCTAAAGGGGTTGCAGCCGCCACTGCCAAAAATCCTCTACCCTCTGAAAGAGAGTCTAGAATTTGAGAGATGGGGAAAGAAGGTATATACTTCTGCAACTCTTTCTGTCAGGGCATTAAATTGTCAATTTCATATGATACAGTACCAAGAGTATTTGCTAGATGAACTGAATAAGAAACTTGCTTCTCCTGAACCCCTTGACCGTAAATCACTTCAGGATTTGGTACACAACTCTCAGCAGGTTAGTAATCATTTCTTAAAATGTGGCTATGATGCATTGGAGGCTTCATTTAGGTCAGCTATGACTGGGGCAGTCATTCGTAGGCATGCCTGGCTGAAGGAACAATCTTTGCCAGACCATGTTAAAGCTAAACTCCTGGATTCTCCAATGGAGAAACAAAATTTATTTGGCTCCTCTGCTCAGGAGGTCTTAAAAAAGTTTGAAGAAAAGGCAAAATCTGTGCAAACAGTTAAGGATTTCCTGCAAGTACAACCACCGAGATTCAGCAGAAACTGGCCTACTAAGAATTGGTCCTTTCCAGACTCGGACAGAGCCCAGAGAGGCAGGAACAGACGCCCGAGAGGCAGAGGCCAATCGAGGGGCTCCTACAGAGGCAGTCAGTGGCAGCCTGCCAACCAGAGGAGTAGTGCAACAGCAGCAACGACGACTACTACACCAGGACAGGCTCAATGACTTTACTCTGATTCCGCCTACCAGGGATCAACTGGAAGCACCCTTGGGCGGAAAGCTGGCTTTATTCTCAAAAAACTGGCATTATATTACAAGGGACACATGGACACTGCAAATAATAGACAAAGGATACAGGTTCCACTTCCACACTTTGCCAAAAAGAAACGGAATGCCAAACCTACCACCAAATCAGAGGGAAGAGGCTTTAAGGCAGATCAGCAACTTGCTTCAAATGAAAGCCATAGAAAAGGTACCACTTTCAGAACAAGGCCAAGGATTTTACTCAAGACTATTCCTTGTACCAAGAAAAGAAAATCAATGGAGGCCTATTCTCGACCTGTCCGCACTGAACACTTACCTCATTGTGCCAAAATTCAAGATGCTGACACTACAGCAACTTCTTCCCATCTTGGGCAAGGAGTCTTGGCTGGTGACTCTAGACCTCAAGGAGGCATACCTGCACATCCCTATTCGACCAAGTTGCAGAAGACACCTCAGATGCCTTGCCGGATCAGAGCATTATCAATTCTCAGCATTGCCCTTTGGCTTATCTACTGCGCCCAGAGTATTCACGAAATGCCTGGCATCAGTAATTGCACACTGCAGACTTCAGGGGATTCAGATCTACCCTTATCTGGACGACTGCCTTATACAAGCGGACAACAAGGGAAATTTGATAAAGGACTTGGCCTATGCCATCCACCTGCTACAGGCCTTGGGATACACAGTCAACATCCAAAAGTCAAGACTTGTACCATCCCAAAGAATAACCGTTTTGGGTGCAGATCTGGACACAGCCACCCAAATGGCCTTTCTCACAGAAGAAAAACAAAAACAACTTCCAGATTACTTCATGCTTCTGACCAGACAAACTCAGCTTACTGCAAGGAAAATCCTGCAGGCCCTGGGTTACATGACATCCTGCATAATTCTGATACCACAGGCCAGGCTGCATATGAGAAAATTACAATGGTACCTAAGGAGTGTATGGTCTCAACACAGTCACAGTTTAGAAACGTTGATACCAATCATTCCTTGCCTGCAAAAGGAATTTCTGTGGTGGGCTCAGGCCTGCCAGTCCAACAGAGGGTTGCCTTTCAACAAACCAAAAACAAAACAAACCATCACCACGGACGCTTCAGACCGAGGATGGGGAGCACACATGGAGGGCAAATGTATTCAAGGCTTATGGTCTCAAGGTCAGCTACACATGCACATAAACCAAAAGGAAATGCTGGCAGTGATGCATGCAATCGAGGCCTTCAAACCCTACCTCCATCAAGGCCACCTGTTAATGACGACAGGCAACACCACGGTCATGTGGTACATAAACAGGGAGGCACACACTCCTTACCCTCTCTGCCGACTGGCTATGAATCTATGGGAACTATGCCTGAACCTCAATATCCAACTACAGTCCCAGTTCGTGCCAGGAAAAGAGAATACACTGGCAGACAGCTTAAGCAGAACTACCATGGATGCACACGAATGGATGCTGCACCCAGACATCTTCCAACTCGTAGCAAAGGCATGGGGAATGCCGGAGATAGATCTGTTCGCCTCCCCCCTCAACCATCAACTGAAGACATTCTGCTCAAGGGACATTCCACCCACAAGCTTGGAGGGTGGACTCTCTCTTTCAGCTGGAAAGCTCTAAAAGTATATGCCTTCCCACCTCTCCCATTAATGTACAAGGTGCTACTGAAGATCAGGGAGGAGCAGCCAAGAGTGATTCTGATAGCTCCAGACTGGCCAAGGCAACACTGGTATCCATTACTGAGAAGCATGTCACAGGCAAAACCATGGCCTCTCCCCCTATGGCCTCCTCTTCTGACACAGAACAATTTCAAGATCATGCATCCCAACTTGAAAACATTGCAACTAACTGCCTGGAAAATTCCGTAAATCCCAAACAAAATGTCTTATCACAGAGAGTGAAGGACATCATTTTAGAAGCACGCCGGCCTTCCACAAGGAAGACATACTCAGCTAAATGGAAAAGATTTCTCATTTGGAGCACATCAAAAGGCTCAGATGTGACAGTGGCAAGCATGACACATATTCTGGAATACTTAGCAGAATTGCTCCACAATGGCCTGTCCTATTCTTCCATTAAGATCCATGCCTCAGCAATTTCAGCAGAGTATAACGTGGATCCACCTATCTTCTCACACCCTCTCCTCAGGCAATTTCTGAGAGGGATCAAAAATATTAAACCTCCAAGAAAACCCCCTCTACCCACTTGGGATCTCAACTTTGTGTTGGAGAAACTAACACTTCTTCCTTTTGAACCAGCAGCATCAGCGGATCTACAGTTTCTGTCTTGGAAAACTGCATTCCTTCTGGCAATAACTTCAGCAAGAAGAGTATCTGAGTTGCAAGCATTAATGGCAGTACAGCCATTTCTTATCTTCCATCAGGACAGAGTTTCACTAAGAACCAATCCTACTTTTATGCCAAAGGTGGTATCTAGGGTATCCTTGAATCAAGCTATTCACTTGCCTACATTCTTCCCAAATCCACAGAATAGAGGGGAAAGACTTCAGCACACCCTGGATATACACAGACAACTACGCTGCTACTTGGCCAGAACTAAAACTAGCAGAAAGACTGACCAACTATTTGTAGCATATACTACTGGGGTGCAAGGAAAAGCAATTTCCAAACAGACAATTTCAAAATGGATAGGAAATTGCATTCGATTTTGTTACTCCTTTCATGGAAAGACAGTTCCTGAAAACATCAGGTCTCATTCCACAAGGGCCACGGCCACCACTACAGCCTTCCTACGAGGGGTGGCTACCAAGGACGTTTTAGAAGCTGCTACTTGGAGCTCCGTGCATACATTTGCCAAACATTACAATCTACCTTTATACTCCAGATCCAGAGCAGGTTTTGCTACTGCAGCCCTGCAGGGGATATTAACTACACCATCCTTTTCTTAGTACCTCCTCCCCCAGATTGGCTATGGTATTCTACCCATATGTTATGACTGCAGATGCATCCTTGAAGGACATAGTACAGTTTTGTACCTACCATAAATGTAGATGTCCGATAGGTATGCATCTGCAGTCAGGTTTACCCTCCCTCCTACCCCTCTGTGGTATTCCTAGGGTACTTACCCCTCTTTTAGCTAGCTGGGGGAATCTGTTATGGTGTATTTGTTTGTATATACATGTATATAATTATATAATTTTGCAAATGTTTGGGATTTTTTGTATTTATCCAAATTTAGCCTTCCTAGAGGGCACCTGGCATCTGGGGCAAGAAAAACTGAGGAAAATGGCGTCGGCTGATGCTTTTATACCCCAGACGCTCTGGCGTCGGGGAAAGTGCGACATCAGCCGAGGCCAGACCCAGACTTTGGAATCCGGCCGACCGAAGGGCTGCCTGAGGCAGGACAACCCATATGTTATATCTGCAGATGCATACCTATCGGACATCTACATTTATGGTAGGTACAAAACTGTACTTTCCGAAACCTCCCCTCGGGGGAGGTCCCTCTGAAAAAATAAATGCAAGAGGAAGCATTTGGACTCCCCTGAGTCTCACTTCAGACACAGACTTGGAGGACTCTGAAGGTTCCCCATGGTCCCCTCTGAGAATGTCTCCTTTTCAACACCATTTGGTTGGATTTTGTTGGTTTCAACACCATTTGGTTGGATAATGTCTCCTTTTCAGATATCCTTGAAATCGTTTGACAGAGGGGTGGCTGGAAATCCCTTGCCCCTTCTGAGGATAAGTCTGTGTACCTGGATGCATTTGCTTCCCAACCCTCCACCTCTTGGGTGTCTCTGCCATTCAAACCTCTACTTGCTTTAGTAAGTCGGAAGGTGTGGAGCTCCCCAGTGACTATGGAACCAGTTCTGGAGAGGCCCAGTAAATTCATAACTGCTCTAGAGGAATAGGTCCTTTCTATCTAAGGGCGTGCCTGTTGATGCTATGGTGGTGGTGGCGGCCACCAAGAAAGAATTAACAGAGACTACTTCTTCCCATCCGAACAGAGAGTCTCTTATGATGGACAGGTATGGGAAGCGTATGTTTGCTTCGGCGGCCTTTACTCTCAGATCGCTGAATTATTTGTCCCACTTTACATGCCTTCGAAGGGATCTCCTAAAAGAACTAGGAGCTATCCTACAGCTGAAGGAGCTGCGAGCAAGACTGCTTCACAGCTTGCGACCTTGACATCTATAGTTAACTCCTCCATGTGGCTGATCTCTTGCTCAGCAGATGGACCGAGTAGGGCAGCAGGCACAGGAGTTGCTTTGCGTAGACACTCCTGGATGCACTTTTGTCAATTTGCGGAGCCCAGGTCCTCCTTTACTAACACCCCCTTTGATGGCTAGTCTCTGTTCGGGCCTCCAGTAAAAGGGGCTCTTAACAGGCGTGAACGGGATGTCAAAACTTTCTGCCGTGGGACTACGTCTTTCCGCCCCCTCTAGACACTACCCAAGGGTCAGAAAAGTGGGAATATGTGGTTCAGAAAATCCCAGGGAGTTTTGCCTGACACACGTGGAGACTTTTCCCCCAGGGGCAGAGGTGGAAATAATGGGAGATGCTGATCCCGCGGCATGGGGGGGTCTGCAAAATCAGGCCGACAGAGATGCCTTCTCTTTCAGGCCTTTTCAGCGCCCTTGAAAGGAGGCCCGACTGTCTGGCTCTAGAGGCAGTCGGGGGCAGATTATCCCAGTACCCACAAGCTTGACAAACTATCACGGAAGATACATGGCTACTGTCGATCATATCCAGGGGTTACAAACTTCCCTTTTCCCAACCCCCCCCCCCAACAAATCGGCACTCTATCTCAGATGTTCCACCCAGTCTTCGGAATCAAGCAAACGTAGAAGTTCAAAGGTTGCTAGAAAAAGAGCTATCCAAGAAGTCCCCGCAGACCAAATCGAATCCGGCACTTACTCAAGGTTCTTCAGTTCCGAAAAAGGGGATTGGAGACGTATTTTGGATCTCGGCAAACTCAACAAATCAGTAAACAAAGTTCTGGATGGTAACACTGCAGTCCATTCTTCCCTTTTTGGGTCAGGACAATTGGAAGTGCTCCATCGATCTCCAGGATGTGTATTACCATATAAAAATGGACAGGCGGTCCAGGAGGTACTTATGCTTCCGGCTGAGAGCCCGTCATTACCAGTTCAGAGCTCTGCCCTTTGGTCTCTCCACAGCCCCCAGGGTGTTCACCAAATGTATGGCATTAGTCACGGCTTATTCTGAGGCGTCTAGGATTCCGGGTGTTTCCATGTCTAGACGACAGGCTCCTTACTGCCACCACCAAGCATCAACTGGTCGCGGCATGGGACTCCACTAACACTTGTACACAACTAGGCATCACCATAAACTACGAAAAGTCTGCCTTGTTACCTTCTCAGCGTATTACATTTATAGGGACAGATTTAGACACAAGGACCATGAAAGCAAAACTGCCTCACGAAAGAGTTTAACCATTCAGCATCGAGTTTTATTCCTCATGAAAAGAAAGAGAATCCAGGCAACATTAGTCCTCAAAGTCTTGTTTTTCCTTTGTCCCTATGGCGCGCTTCCACATGAGAATTCTGCATTGGCTCCTGTTGGCTCAATGGTCATTCCACGATTTACCAATGTCACATCAGATTTGGATCACGTAGTCATGCAAGAAGAATTTAGCATGGTGGCTTCACTCCCCTCTGGTATTGATGGGCAGACCGTTTCTAATCCCCCAACCCGTAGCCACAGTGACCATGGATCCTTCCAAGATGGGGGGGGGGGTTATTATCTGGGACAGACTGTTCAAGGGACTTGGCAAGAACATGAGTACCACTTGCACATCAATGTCCTATAATGAGAGAAGTGCTTCTGGTGTTGCAAGCACTTCAAAACTTTCTAGCTAAGTGGACTATAGCAATTTAGACCGACAGTATGTCGGTAGTATGGTACATCAACAAACTGGGTGGAACCAGGTCTTATCCCTTGTGCCGAGAGACTCTGAGTATGACGATGGGCAGTGTCTTCCCAACACTCTCTGGTCGCAACGCACATTCCGGAGAAATCCAGCGTGATGGTGGACAAAGCTCAGCAGGGCTATTCCGATGCCTCACGAGTCGTCCCTGAAACAGGATGCAAAGCATTCCTAAGAGGTATTACCCTCTTAAGACCTCCAATAAGAGAACCCCCCCCCCTTGGGATTTAAATCTAGTTTTAGAGATGCTCACCCCCCCCCCCCCCCCTTGAGCCAGCTGCTTCTTGTCCTTTGAAATTTTTGACATGGAAGACCTATTTCTTACTGCCATTACTTCAGCTAGGAGGGTTTCAGAGTTACAGGCATTATCTATTCGTCCCCCATACTTGATTTTCCACAAAGATAGTTTCTCTCAGAACCAATCCCTCCTTCTTACCTAAGGTGTGTTCAGAGCACAGTTTAAATCTATCCATAGAGCTTCCTGTATTCTTCCCCAATTATGGCAACAAGGCAGAGTATAAGCTCCATCAATTGGGCGTTCATAGACGGTTGTGTTTTTATTAACACAGGACTAAAGATTTCAAGAAATCTGGCCAATTTGTTTATATCCTTTGCAGACAACAAGAAAGATTGTACAGTCTCTAAAGTGACCTTATCAAAGTGGCTTTCGGGCACTATCATACATGTCTATGCTTTGCGGAACAAAGAACTTCCAGGAAAAATTAAAGGACACTCAACTAGGGCCTTGGCTACTTCTGTTGCATTTCAAGCCAAACTGCTTTTAGATTTGATCTGTGTGGCAACTACATGAGCTAATACTCATACCTTTATCTGTCATTGCAAAGTAGATGTGGCCTCCCGGAACAGGGCATCCTTTGGTTCCACAGTCCTAAAGAGTCTTTTCCAGTGAGCCACCCAAGATGTAGGTGCTGGGAATGCTGTCCCAACCAGCAAGAACTGAGGCGAGATGGGGACAACATAACATAAAGAAGTTATGTACTCACCATAACATTCCGTGTTTATTGTCCTTCATCTCACCTTCCTTCTTGCATCCCACCCTCCTTCCCCCTACTGGAGGGGTGAGAGGAGTTTTTCTTCCCTTTTGTTTGGCTACATTAGCGGAGTTCCATTTTGCTTACCAGTTGGTTAGACCTAATCTTTCCTTTCTTTCTCTCTTGCTGATGTTTACACACTAATATGCAGGTCCTTTTCTCATAAGTAAGTTTAGTAAAATTTGGACCTATTTAGTCTGGTGGGTTATAGATGAGATCTGTGTAACTACCGCTAGGCATGTTGCGATAAGGGCTAGCCTTGAGCCAGTAAAAAGCTCTCGAGCTACAGTATATGGCAGAGTCGGAGCCGAAGATCGGCTCCGAACCCAGCCAGCAAGAAGGAAGGTGAGATGGACAATAAACTTGATACTTAATGAATAAGCTGTTGCACACAAAAGGTGGGAATAACGTTTTAACATAATGGCACTTTCTAAATTTAAATTGTCTCACAGATTTATACAAAAAATAGTAGTGAACTATGTTAAAACAAAGAAGAGTACAAATTCCTATTCTACAGGAGGCACATTGGGGAAAGAACTAAACATGTGAATTTGATAAAAGGTTTTTCAAGACTTTATTCAGCAGAATACCTGGGTCAAAGGAAAAGAAGAGTACTTTAATTGTAAGAGGAGCAGCAGTAGTGATGGAAGAGAATAAAAATGTAATAACGGTAGATTTGTAGCACTAAGAAACTACTGGCATGTATTTATATTCCACCTAAAACTGCTATAATGGAGCTTAAGAAAATTCTGGGAAGATCACTTTCAGCAGAGAATATTATTTATTGGTGGAGGATGGAATTTGATTTGCTGCAGTGAAGATGAATCTGAAGGAAAAATATAACAGGAGGTTAGATTCATAAAGAAATTTATGAAAATATTTGGCATGGAATATGTGAATTCATTAGTAGGGATTAGAACCGAGTTTGCATATTATTCCCCAAGATACAAAAAATGGGCAAGGCTAGACAGAACTTTTATTTCACAGGAACATGTGCATTTAATTGAAAGTGTTAAGTACCCAGTAACTATTTAAGATCATGTTCCAATAATTAAAATAAAAATGAGACACTGGTGCTTTCCCACCAGTCTGCTGAAAGGAGAGGAATTTAAAGAATGGGTAGTGGAAATTATTCTGTAATTAGAGGCTATAGAAATTATTTCTGAAAAATAGCTAGGGAGTAGGATAAAATTAAAGTGAAGTTTAAAAGTAGTGTTGAAATAAGAGAGTTATGGTCAAGAAGTAACAAGAAATGTCTTTCCAGTTCACTTTTGCAGTGTTCATAACATTAGGGATCCCCTGTCTAGGGCAGCCCGACGTCTGGCCATTATACAATAGCTTTAGGTTGCTTTAAGGTACGCTGTGTCACGTATGCACCTCTTGTAGCATAGGACATAAAGGTGACATCCGGACGTACCATCCTCAGAACTTCTTGGCTGCCAGTCTGATTGCAATCTCTTGATCATTAGTCTGAATGCCTATGTTTGTTGCTGGTTTCACAGAGCCATTGCAGCTAAGTGCCCCATTGGGGTTCCTTTTTTACTTAGCTTTTTGTTGCTTCTGGGATTTTATGTCCTCTAAAGAGGTAAATGCTAATGTGGGAGACAGACTCCACATATAGACCCTTCACTAACAATGTCAGTTTTGCCTTGGTGCCTCGCATGACCATACGTCCCACTCCATTTGTCAGCCTTTTGTACCCAAAACTTTGCTTACTAGACTTTCTTCTTTGGTGCTCTATATTGATAGCCAGTGACTTAAACTTCTCGCAAAAGATGCAATGGAGGGAACTTCCCCCCCAGAGGGACAGCCATCAATGGCTTTTAAGCTCCAGATTCTCAACCTTCTGCTCACAAGAAACCTATTAAGTTTTAGAGGGTGTCTGAGGTCTATACATTTTTGTACAAGTGTCCTGCTGCTGACCCCTCAGTGGCATCTGTAGCCTCTGACAAGTCCTCTCAACTGCTCTTCCTCTCCCAGACTTATCAGGTTTTATCTGATATTCCAGACTCTGAGGGTGAAACTTCTGTGCTTTCCATATTAGGGACTTCTTCCCAGTTGGCTCATCATTCCATCAAGTGTAGTTTTGATGCAGCAGTTGCTTCTTTTAGCGCTGCTGCTTTTGGATCAGTGATGAGGAGGTATTCTTGGCTTTGGCTTCAACCTTTGCCTGATATTAAGGCTAAGTTGATGGATGTCCCTCTTGATGATGATCACTTGTTTGATGAAGCTGCTCTTGATTTAAGTCACTTCAGAATAAGGGAAAAGCTTTACAGGAACTCAGACGTGTTTTTCTTGATGTTCGTGTTTCACTGTTGCAGTCATTACACTTGGGTTATCCTGCTGGCAGGCTACCCGCAGTCAACCTGAATTCCAAAGTCCTGGTCCGGCGTCGGTTGCTGTCGCTTCTTCCCTGACGTCAGTGCAGCAGACACCATTTTCTTCAGTCTTTCTTGCCGCGTGGTGCCCGAAGCAAAAGCAGTTTGCAAGTGCCGGTCGGCCGAATCTTGAGATTTTCAAAATCGAATTTCAGATCCGAAGTCTTCACTAAAGCTAAGTACCCTGTTGGGGAAACTTTTTTCTTGCTCCAGACCGATGTCAGAAAAAGTTAACAATTGTATTTCTTGTGGGAAGCAAATACCTCATAAGGATTTTCATTCTTAACTGTATTCCTTGCCTAGGCCCTGATCACAACGTTGCTAGCTGTCGGTTTTGCGCTAGATTTAACCAACGCACTATTAAGCGTCTGTACGATTTTGCCTTTCATTACTTTGGCCGAAGATTCAATTATATAATGCCGTTGGAACAACAGACGACTGGAGTTTCTAAAAAGTGCAAGGAAAAGGACAGGCATCTGAGGTCCAGAACCGACGAGGCTTCCGCTAAGCCAGTCGCCGGTTCTCATTGAGGCGCTTAAGCAGCCCCTGACGCCTGCTACCTCAGAGCCACAGGCCACTGCTGGTTCCCACATGGAGCCAGCTAGGCCTCTGGATACTCAGGGTATTGGAGACACTGAGACTATTCCCTCAGATGGGTCCGTAGCCGCTGAGCAGGCATCTGCTTCTGAGGGTGTTTTCAGACCTACACAGTTATATGTAAAGCCTACCTCAGCTCCCAAAGCGAAGACTAAAGCAGCTCTAAAGACAAAGAAACAAGTACAGCATTCTCCTGGACAGACTTCCATGCCTAAAAAACAGATGCTCAAAATGGCCGAAGACCTAATTACCTTGATCAGGGGTTCCCATCCCCCTCCTGATAAGAGGCCTAGGGAAGAGACAGAATACGAATCTTCAGATCAGGTTTCCATTTCTTCTGACTCCTCTTCTGAGCAGGAATATTCTCTTCCTCCCTATAAGGATTCTGATGCTGAAGAATCTATTCCTTCAGCCTCTCCTCCTGAGGATTTTTCTTTTGGGGAAACCCTGCATACCATGAGGGAGCACTTCCACTGGGAGAGCCAAGACTACTCAGAATCAAAGAAAGGGCTTAGAGTTTTTCTTTTACTACTTGAGCACAGGCCGCTTGCTATTCCCCCTGTGTTAGACATTGTAGATGTATTTTCTGAGTCTGCCCTTTCTCCTGGCTCTTTACCCCCTGCTCCTGTAAAACGAGACAGTTACTACAGGGTTCCAGACTCACATAAATTTCTTTATAAAAAATCTGCTGCTGATGAAGAAAAACTATTTCTCGGGGTCCCAAAGGGGTCAAGGCTTCTACTGCAAAAAACCCAATCCCCTCTGACAGGGATTCTAGGGCACTAGACAGATGGGGGAAAAAAAGTTTATACTTCTGCAACTTTGGCTATGAGGGCTTTAAATTGCCAATTTCATATGCTTAAATATCAGCAATACTTATTGTCACTGCTAAAACAGAAAATGTTGGCAAATTCTGATTGTGCAGCAAATAAGGAAATGCAGGATTTATTGCATGCAACTGAACAAGTGAGAAAGCATACATTGCAATGTGGTTTTCATTCTCTAGAGGCCTCTTGCAGGGCCGCAGTTACGGGTCCTGTCATTAGGAGGCATGCTTGGTTAAAGGACAGATTCCACCTGATCATGTTAAGGCAAAATTACTAGATGCTCCAATACAGCATGATACTTTATTTGGTGTTAAAGCAGAGGAGGTGTTGAAGAAAATGAAGGACAAAGCGAAATCTATGCAAACAGTAAAGGATTTCTTACAAGTACAGCCACCCAGATTTAGCAGGAACTGGCCTACAAAGAATTGGTCCTTTCCAGTGTCGGACAGACCACAAAGAGGCAGATACAGATGCCCTAGAGGCAGATCCCAGCCCCAGGGCTCATATAGGCCTAAACAGTGGGGCGCTTCTACCTCCAAAAGCGGAGAAGACAAATCACAGCCATACAGGAAACAGTCCCAATGACTTCCGTCTGCCAGCACCAAGCACTTATCTTTTCGCAGTCCCCTTAGGGGGAAAACTAGCACTTTTTTCTCAAAACTGGCACATGATCACCAGGACAAATGGGTTTTGAATACAGTGTCCCAGGGCTACAGGTTCCACTTTCACGCCCTGCCAAGGGCAAAAGGTTTGCCAGACCTGCCACACAATCAATGGGCAGAGGCACAAAAACAAGTTTCATCCCTCATGGACATGAGGGCTATTCAGCGAGTACCACAGCAAGAGCAGGGACAAGGATTTTACTCAACTTTTCTTGGTACCCCGAAAGGACAAAGCCTGGAGACCAATACTGGACCTGTCTATTCTAAATACATTTTTGGGCGTTTCAAAATGTTGACTTTGCAGCAGCTTCTGCCCGTGCTGGGCAAGAAGGCTTGGCTTGTAACTTTGGACCTAAAAGAGGCATACCTGCATGTACCAGTCAGACAATCTTGCAGAAGATATCTCAGATTCAATACTGGCTCAATGCACTACCAATTCTCTGCACTGCCCTTTGGCTTATCTTCTGCACCCAGGATATTCACAACATGCCTGGCACCAGTAATTGCATATTGCAGACAGAGGAATTCAAATATATCCTTACTTAGACAGTCCGACTGCCTTATTCAAGCAGAGAACAAGAACATTCTACTAGAGCACCTGGCGTTTGTAAAAAGATTATTGATTTTCCTAGGGTACACAGTAAACAAAAAGAACTCAAAATTAGTACCCTCTCAAGAGATAATATTCCTGGGTGCAAGCTTAAATACAACTGCCCAGATGGCTCATCTCATGCCAGACAAACAAAGGCAGCTGACTTCTTACTTCACAATGTTGGCAACAAAGACCCAGTTATCTGCAAGAAAAAGTCTGCAGGTTTTGGGCTTTATGGCATCCTGTATTCTGCTAATTCCATATGCCAGACTGCATATGAGGAAACTACAATGGTATCTAAAAAGTGTTTAGACTCAACATTGCCACAGCCTGGAAACATTAATTACCCTCATTCCACAGCCTGGAAACATTGATTACCCTCATTCCTTGCCTTCAACAGGAGTTTCGATGGTGGGCACAGTCCTTTCACCTCAACAAGGGACAGCCCATTCAACCTACCCACAGCCAGGCAGTCAATCACAACAGATGCTTCAGATTATGCCTGGGGGGCCCACATGGCAGGAAAATGTATTCAGGGCACATGGCCCTCAAGCCAAATGCATCTTCATAATCAAAAAGATGCTAGCTGTTCAGAATGCCCTGACAGCTTTCAAGGACCTCCTTCATCTGATAAGGTTGGACAATACTACAGTCATGTGGTACATAAACAAGCAAGGAGGCACACATTCCTACCCCCTCTGCAGACAAGCCATGACTTTGTGGGACACAGCATTGACTTATCAAGTACATTTGCAAGCCCAATTCCTGCCAGGAAAGAAAAATACTCTGGCAGACCAACTAAGCAGAAACATTACGGATCCCCACGAGTGGAAACTGGATCCACAAGTCTTCAGCATAACTGGGGATGCCCAGACACAGATCTTTTTGCCTCCCCTCACAACTGCCAACTACAGAGATTCTGCACAAGGACTTATCACAAGCAAGCATGGAAAAAGGATGCTCTATCATTCAGCTGGAAAACCCTAACAGTATATGCCTTTCCTCCTCTACCTCTCCTTCCCAAGGTACTCCTAAAGGTCAGACAAGAGAAGACAAAAATTATTCTGATTACCCCAGACTGGCCCTGCCAACACTGGTACCCAATCCTAAAGAGCTTGTCTCAAGGCCCAGCGTGGACATTGCCTCTAATTCCTCACTTACTGACCCAACGAAACAGATCCTGCACAGCCAACTCAGAACCCTAAATCTGGCAGCATGACGAATAATGTAGCCATTCAGAACACACCTCTCTCTAAAGCAGTGATGCATGTTATTTTGGAGGCCAGGAGGCCAAGTACCAGAAAATCTTATGCAGAAAAATGGAAAAGATTCTGTGCTTGGAACCAGGCACAAGGAATTGACACGCGTGTACCAAATATTCCTCAGATTTTACAATACCTAGCTAAGATGCTGGACAAAGGCCTATCCTTCTCATCAGTTAAAATCCATGCCTCTGCCATTTCAGCTCATTACAATACGGAACCACCTATTTTTTCTCATCCATTGCTAAGGCAGTACCTCAGAGGGGCCAAAAACATAAGACCTCCAAAGAGAGCACCAATACCTGCATGGGACCTCAGTTATGTCTTGGAGAAACTCACACTGCCGCCTTTTGAGCCAGCCAATACAGCTGAAATAAAGTTCTTATCTTGGAAAACAGCTCTGCTCTTAGCAATAACCATTGCAAGACGAGTCTCAGAGTTGCAGGCTCTCATGGCTGTGGAACCTTTTATCATTTTCCATCCAGACAGGGTTTCTCTGAGGACTAACCCGACATTCATGCCTAAGGTAGTGACCAGTGTGGCCCTTAACCAAACCATTCATTTACCTACTTTTTATCCACACCCACAGAATAAGGGTGAGAGACTCCTGCATTCTTTGGACATACACAGACAGCTACGCCTCTACTTGGACAGAACTAAAGCTTTCAGAAAGACTGAACAACTTTTAGTGGCATATGCTGCAGGGTCACAAAGAAAGCCTATCTCAAAGCAGACTATTTCAAAATGGATAGGCCACTGCATTTGATTCTGTTATTCACAACATGGCAAATCAATTCCTAAGGGCATTAGGCCACATTCTACCAGAGCAGCAGCCACTTCAGCAGCCTTTCTCAGAAGGGTACCAACCAAAGACATTTTACAGGCTGCAACTTGGAGTTCAGTGCACACTTTCACCAAGCACTACCATTTACCTCTCTACTCTAAATCCAGAGCAGGCTTTGCCACTGCAGTTTTGCAGGGCCTTATAGCCTCTCCTAATCCTATTTAGACCCAGCCACCCTACCTCAGCTTTGGGATTCAACCTAAGTGTAATGACTGCAACAGTGAAACACGATGAACATAGTACAGTTGTGTACCTACCATAAATGTAGATGTTCGAGTGTATTCACTGTTGCAGTCCAGGTTACCCACACACCATCCATCCCCCTTTTCTTTGCTGGGACTTATCTGTACTACTTTACCCTATACAAGCTATGTGGTGTAATTTGCTTGTAGATGAAGGAAATGTTTGTTTTTGCATGCATACTTACTGACATAAATTTTTAGCCTACCAATTTGGGGGCACCTTACATCTGGGGCAAGAAAAACTGAAGAAAATGGCGTCGGCTGCATCTTTTATACCCCTGGCGCACTGACGTCAGGGAAGAGGCGACAGCAACCAATGCCAGACCAGGACTTTGGAATTCAGGCCAACTGCGGGTAGCCTGCCAGCAGGATAACCCAAGTGTAATGACTGCAACAGTGAATACACTCGAACATCTACATTTATAGTAGGTACACAACTGTACTTTTTGCTACAGATTACTCAGGATTCCTGGGTTCTGTCCATTATTCGCCAGGGGTATTTCATGGTGTAGAAACCCCCCCCCCTTTTATGGGTATTACTCAGCCCCCTTGGGAACAACTCTTCTTTACCCCAAGGTGCTGCAGGATATTTTGACTCTGGGTACTATTCAGGGGGTGCCTGTTTCCCAAAAGGGGAGGGTTTTTTTTTTACACCAGGATGTTTGTAGTACCCAGAAAAGGGGGAGGGGGTTACTTGGGAGACGAACTCTAGTCCTCTCTCATCTAAACACTTTTCTGAGGGTGCCCTCTTTTCTGATGTTGTCGTTTCAGACTTTTTCCTTTCTCAGGCTTGTATGGTGTCTCTGGATCTCAAGGATGCTTATCTCTGTAGTCCAATCCATCCCCTTTTCAGGAAGTTTTTTTTACCTTTATTTGTAAAGTCTTCTCTGACTCCTTCTCAAGACCATGTTTTTCTGGATTGTATGATTCAGATGGTGCCTTTGCTGGCATCCCTGCCTCCTCCCAAGGCCTTGACGCTCATCTCCTCCTTTCAAACTCTTCATCATCTGGCTTCCATTACAGTTGGGGAGTTTCTGAGAGTTCTGGGTTTCTTTGGCATCTACTATCCTTATGCTTCCTCTGACCAAATTTTACATGAGGAAGTTTCAGTGGTTCCTGAAGTCAGTTTGGCTTCAGCATGCTCATACCCTAGAATTTGTAGTTCCTCTTCTACCTTGTCTCAAGAAGGAACTCTACTGGTGGATCTAACAGTTGTCCTTAAATCCAGGGCTCCCTTTTCATCCCCCTTCCCTCAGGAGCTGTTCACAGACTCTTGAGACATGGATGGGGAGCAGTTTTTGGCTCCCTAAAGGTGCATGGGGGTTTAGTCTCCTATTCAACAGAAGGAGCACATCAGTGTCAGAGATGAGAGCTCTTCTGCTGGCTCTTAAGGCTTTTATCCTCTCTCCTCCCTGAGACCTCTTAAGGTGTTTACAGACAGCACCACAGTGATGTGTGGTATGTAAGCAGATGGCGGGTGGGGGGCAAGATCTTATCTTTTTTGCCATTTAGCAATCCTGGTATGGGGTCTTGCTGTCCAGTATCAAGTGACTCTTCAGGCAGTTTGCATTCCCTCAGGTCAAAATATTGTGGCAGACACACTGATCACATTCAGTCCCATGAATAGATGCTTCACAGGCATGTATTTCTAGACATTGCCCACCAGTGGGGTGTACTCTAAGTAGATCTGTTTGCCTTCCATTTGAACAGACACCTTCCTCTATTTTGTGTCAGTCTCAGGTCATCTGGTGTGGAAGGTGGGTGCCCTCTTTCTTGGAAGGGATGTTTCTTTATGCTTTTCCTCCCTTTCCCCTCATTCCAAAAGGTCCTGTTCAAAGTTAAATATGATGCCACAAAAATCCCGTTGGTGACTCCCTTTCAGCCAAGAACAGCATTGGTTCTCTGTTCTGCATTTAACCAAGGGCAGTCGTCACAAGTTACCTCACAAGGTGGACCTACTCACGCAAGACAAGGGATCTCTCATCTGTCCCCACCTTGTCCACTCTTCAACAGACTCCATGGTTGATAGGATTTTGATTCCACATAGGCACCTTTTTTTCTGAGAACATGCTTAGGGTCCTGTAGGAGGCCAGGAAACCCAATACTAGGAAATCCTACTTATCCAAATGGAAAAGCTTTAATGTTTGGTGTCTTTCATGTAACCTGAATTCCCTTTCTATGGATGTTCCTTTGGTTTTCTCTTATCTGTGTAAATTGCTCCGTGCAGGGTTGACTTCTATGAAGGCCTACTTATCAGCTATCTCTGCTTGTCAGCTTTTATCTCCTTCTTTAGCTTCTAGGTTTGAAGCTAAACAATTCCTTAAAGGCTTCCTTCATATTAGACCTCCCAGGAAGCCTGTCCCCTTCTCCCTGGGATGTTAATTTTGTTTTGGAGAAAACTGACTGTGGCTGCAGCTTCATTGCAACATTGCTGTTAAGACTGTCCTTTGTTAGCCCTTACTTCTGCCAGACGAGTGTCTGAGCTTCAAGCCCTTATGGCCTGTCCATCTTTGTTAGCATTTTATAAGGACAGGGTGTCCTTGCGTACTATTCTTCCATTTATGCCTAAGGTAGTGAATGAGTTGTCCCTTTATCAGTCTATTCATTGCCCACATTTTCCCTTCTCCACAGTCTGCTAGTGAAAGGTGCTGCACACTTTGGATGTGCATAGATAAGTCGGATTTTATTTGCATAAGACTAAGACTGTTGAGAAATCTGATCAGCTTTTTGTTTCCTTTCATCCCAGGTCCTTGGGATGAGCTGTGACCAAGCAGACTTTCTTCGTGGATTTTAAAAGCTTTTTTTTTTTTTTTTTTTTTTTTTTTTTTTTTTTTTTTTTTTTTTTTTTTAAGCTTTTCATGTTGAGTACCTTCCTTCTGTAAAGGCTCATTCTTCTAGAGCTGTGGCTTCTTCTGGTACTTTTTTCAAGGGTTTGGATTGACTCTGAGGCAGCTACTCGGACTCCTGTGCATACTTTTACCAAGCATTACAAGTTGGAATTTCCTTAATTAGAGCAGGGTTTGCTAGGGCCATTCTTCATGGCTTCCTAGAAGGTTCTGCTAGTCCTTCCTCATCCCGAGTTTCTTCCTGAGCTTTGGCACTCTGCCTAATTTTATGAGTACTGCAGCAGTGAAATGGAAAGACATAGTACAGTTGTGTAAAATCTTACCATAATGTTAATATCATTCTCTTCAGTGTTTACTCCGTCCCTCTTCTCCCTAGTCCATTTCTCTTCTGGATGTACTGGTTACCTCTTGGTTTTCCTTGGACTGGCATTTCTACTGGGGCTTTCAGTTCTGAGGATGGTATATCTGGACATCACCTTTATGCCCAATGCTCAGTGAGAAGTATACTTGTAACGTATGGCATACCTTAAAGCAACCTAAGGCTTTGGTATACTGGCCGGACGTCAGGCTGTCCATAGATCTTCAGACTGTCTCACCACCAGCCCAAATGAAGATCTCACATCCACCAGACTGATCTTTGTGTGGTCATTTGGTCCCTAGCTACTAAAGACAGATAAGTGCCCTGTTGGGGAATGTTCCTATACTCATGCAAGTTGTTTTGCATATCTGTGTTAGCCCCTCTGAACATCTAAGTGCGAGTAAGGTAGGCAAATTCCTTACAAAGACCTCCATATCCCGTGTCTATTCTGCCTTGGTGTGGAACATGACTACAAGGCTTGTTTCATTTTTCCAATCCTTTGTGACCAAGACTTTGCAGTCCTGTTTCTTTTCAACACCTTCTTAGAGACTGAATGTTTTAAGCATGTGGCCTACTCCAAGATGGTGGAGTCCTCCTCCCTGGATGTACCTCCATTGCACAAAAAAATAAATAAACCTATGCCTTGACACTCTATCCGATTCCTATGCACCCACTAAGGTCTAAGAACCCGTGGTACATCTGATGCCTTCTACCATGATGGTCATATGAACGAAGAGACTGCTTGTACTAAGAATTGGGTACTGTGACTCATTTCAGAGAGACCAGAAGGCATCTTCCACATTTAGTCAAGGAAGAGATTCCCGGAACAGTAACTGAGGTATGTCCGGTGACTGAGCCCCCCCTTGGTTCAAGTGAATGTCTCACACCAGAAAAAGCAGCAAAAGGCAAAATATATCCCTTCTCCCCTCTGTCTGGAGAGGAGGAGTGAATGGATTTTCCCAAGGTCTGCTTGAGGCCATTCTGGTTCTGTAACCACCTCCTCTGTCTGGTCCACCACCAATTCATATCACTCAGAAAATTTCTATTGATTTGTCATGGTCTGATAAGGAAGATGCCTCTGACCGTTCTCTGGCTTACTCCTCCCAAATTCACTCCCCTGGTTATGTTTACTCAGATGATGAAGACTCCATCTTTCCTGACTTCCCTGTGCAAGAGAATTCTTTTTTGAAAAAAATATTTTAAACATGATGAAACACTCTCAGTAGGAGTCTAGACAAATTTCAGAAGTTTAGAAAAGGTACTACACTCTCTTGGAAGTGGGTACTCCTGCCCCTTTGCCTGTCCCTCCAGTTCTGGAAGCCTTTGTGGATGCCTTTGTCTACCTGTACAGTTCCTGATTCACAGCCCCTACTCCTACAAAGTTCCTGATGAACTTAAATTTCTGTAAGAACTCTGTGTCAAACCCATCTGCAGTGCCTCTCTCCTCAGGCAAACCACCTAAATTTCTCCCCAAAGCCAGTGACCTCCTTTCAGATAAGGACAGTAGGGCCATGGAAAGAAGGTCTCTACTTCTGTACTCTGACTTTCAGGGTTAACTACCAGACACATATGACCAAATGTCTGTTGTCTATCCTCAACATATAGAACAGGGTAGTGGTGGATTCACAGGGCTCGGTGTCCAAATAAGAAATTCTGTCTCTTGGTTATTCAGGCCATGCAGGTGACCAGACAATGTAAAATGTGATGCTGTTGAGGCCTTCTGCAGATCAGCTGCTACTGATACTGTCATCTGCATGTATGTATGGTTGTGCAGCCAGCACCATGCCAGAGGACTTCAAAGGCTATGGTCATTTATTCACCCTTGGAGAACAATCTTTAGTTTGATCCTCAGGCAGTCACTTTAAAGCCTTAAAGGAGCAAGACAAAGCTGTAAAAGTCTGCAGATATTCTGCTTTCCTCTGTATTCAAACACCAGATAAACTGTCCTCCCATGCCCACTTCATTCACCAGAAGGGAGGCCATACCACTTCAGAAACACAGGAAGGTCCCCAGGAAGAAATTTCCAGAGAAACCAAAGATGGTCCCCAGATCTGAGGTACCTCCTTTCGCAGATGTTACTATGGCTGTCTTCAAAGTCTCCTCCCGGTCCTGCCCTGCCTCTCTCCAGAAGAGTACCTTAGCCCATTTCAAATTGGGAAAAGATTGATGCGGACCATTGAGTGCTCTCTGTCATAAAAAAGGTTTAGGTCATGTCTTGGAAGGAACTCCCTCCCTTGAACAGTATCCCCCCTCCTCCTTCCCGTAGCCAACTACAACTTTTTCTTCCTATCCTTGAAGAACTGTAGGCCCAAGGCATAATCGAACCAGTGGTTAACAAATGTGTAAGAGGAGTTTTTATTCCAGACTGTTCTAGTTCCAAGAAAAAGGAGTGTAGTGGAGTTCCATATTGGATCTCTCCTTGCTAAGCATTGTCCTAAAGGTGCCAACTTTCAAAAAGCTCTCCCTTCAGACCCTGTTGCCTCCTCTTCTATGGGCGTACCTATGCTGTCTGAATCTAAAGGATGCCTGTCTACACATTCCAGTTCACCCGTCCTAGGTTATAGGTTAGTAATAGGCTAACTGCCTTTGTGGGCCATTTTAAGCTTGGCCATTTACCCCATCTGAGATTCAAAAACTGGACCTTGTGTTTGTAAGGTGAACTCCTTAACCATTATGCCATCCTCCCACCCCTTGCAAGAAAGTCTTCAGGTTTTGTACTGGATTATTTCACTTTGTGTACTGCTTTGTCTTTTGAGCTTTCTGCAGCCCCAAGAGTGTTTAAAGCGTCTATCACTAGTGATGGCTTTATGCCAAACTCAGGCCTGCAACATTTGCAGTTCACCCTTAACTTACTCTTGTAGTTTGGGTTCACCATCATTAACAAAAGGTTCTCAATTCAGTCCTCCAAGGCCTTGTGTTTCTGAGCTGCAGATTGGACACCAAGAAGATGTAGGCCTACCTGCGTCAGCAAAAGGTGCAAAGCCCTAAAGCCTACTTTCACTCCATCTTCTTTCTCAACACATACTCGCCCAAGAAAGTCTGTTGGCCCTGAGTTTCATGGCAGCAGCCCTCCCAAAACTTCCTCTGGCTAGGTTGCACATGAGGCAAATTCAGTGGTATCTGAAAATACTAGGAGTGCCTACATTTTCATTCTCTAGATACAGAGATCCCTCTCATACACTGTCTGAAAAAGCAGATCTTATGGCAGGAGGCCTAGGTGAGTCTTGCTCCAGGGCTTCCCTTCAAACCACAGACTCCAGCTCAAGAGATGTACACAGACATCTTGGATGAGGCCTTGGGGGCCTGGACAGGTATTAGAGTCCAGGGCAGGTGGCAGCCCAAACTTAAGGAGCACATCAACCTGAAAAAGATGAGGGCCATCATCCAGGCACTTAAGGTTTTCTCGCACATCTGGAAACCAGGCCCTCTGAGTGTTCAGACAACACCATTGTCATGTGGTACATAAGCAAGGAGAGGGACCAGTTCATACCAGTTATGTGGTTTTGCCCAAGTTGCTTGGGACCTAATTACTCAGAGGAACATGTCCCTATTTGCCGTATACATCCCATCACAGGGAATATTCTAGCAGACTTGCTAAGCAGGTTCATTGAGGACCCTTATGAAAGGACCCCTAAACAGGCAGGTCTATTGGGACATTCTACACTGGTGGGGAACACGTGCAGATTTATTGGCTTCTGAGAGCAAAGGGCAACTTCCCCTATTTTGTACCAGGAATCCTTGCCCCTTAGCCTGGAAGACAGAGGCATTCTCCTTTCGGTGGGCAGGGAAGTTTCTTTATGCTTCCCTGCCACTCTCATTAATTCCGAAAATATTACTGGTGACTCTTTTGACCAAAGCAGCATTGATTCCCCCTTTTCTCTCACCTAGCCATGGGCGATCACCACAAGCTACCACACACAGTGCATCTTGTTACATAGGTTATGATGAAACAGTGAATCTCCCTCTGCTGTCATCCCTGAACCTTTGCCTATGGATGATAGGGTTCTGATCCCTTTCAGGTATAATTTTCTGAGGATATACTGCAGGTTCTTCAGAAAGCATGGAGACTTTCCATCTGAAAATCCTACATAGCAACATGGAAGAGATTTTCCTTCCAGTCAGAATGCCACAAAATTGGAGGTTCCTCTTATCCTAAAGTACTTGTGTGAACTCGTGAATACAGGCCTGGCATACTCCTCTCTGTCAGCCATCTCTGCCTGACTCGCATTCCACCTTTTACATTCAGACCTGAGGTCATAGTTCATAAAAGGGGACTGTGTCCAAGATCCTCAAGGACACCTTTGTCCCCTCTCTGTGACCTCAACTTCATAGTGGAAAAGCTTACTCTTCCACCGTTTGAACCAACAGCCTCTACATATGCCACACCTGGAAAACTATCTTGTTACTAGCCCTCGCTTCTGCTAGGAGAGTCTCAGAATTTCAAGCACTTCTGGCTCCATCCTTTTCTTATTTTACAGAAGGACAAGTGTGTCCTTGGGCATTAACCCCCTCTTTCATGCCTAAGGTGGTAAATGAGATGTTCCTCAACCTGCTACTTTTTTCCCTACCCACAAAATAGGGGAAGACTTGTGTACTTCCTAGATGCCCACAGACAGCTGAGATTTTATTTGGATAAAGCTAAATCTGTTCATAAGTCAGGCCAACAGTTTTTAACTCCAAACTGGACTAGCCAGTTTCTAAACAAATCATTGCAAGCTGGATCTCTTAAGTCCTTCTTTTGTTACACTCATCATGGCAATTCCTTGTCTACTTGTTCTCTACCAGGGCAAACCGCATTCTTGGGAGCCCTCTACAAAGGGATTGATGCCAGGACAGTCCTGTAAACTACCACCTGGTCTTCTGTGCACACTTTTCACTAAACATTACAGAACTGATGCCTTCGCAAGATCCAGCGCTGGCTTCACTAGGTCAGTTTTCTCCATTAACCACCATCCCTTCTGTTCACCTGAGCTCTGTGAATCACCTGTCTGTCTGGAGTACTGCATCAGTGATCTCAGGACATAGTACAGTTGTGTAAGAACTTAATGTAACAGTGGATATCCTACTTATCACTGCAGTATTTCTTCCTGTTAATCCGTACCCCTTACCCCTTTGGATACCATCTCTTTTCTCTTACTGCCCTGTCTGCAGGACTGTAGGACTGAGAGGGCTGCTCTTACTTCCCTGCTTGACCTGTCCTTGCTTACCAGTCTGTCTGAGGTCTTCAGGCAGCTCTACTGACTTGGAGATAGTCTGAGGATCTCTGCTTATATACTCCTACGCTTTTAAGTTGAAGTCTAACATTTGATACAGGTGTTATGCTTTGGTACCCCAGCCAGAAGTCATCAGTGAATCCCCATCTGTTTGGAATACTGCACATTAATCTGGAGGTAATCTACTGTTATGACAAGTTGTTACAGAACTATATTTTTAGTGTACTTAGTTTAATATGTGGCCAGGCATGTTCTTATCAATCTGAAGAGAAAATGTGAACAACATTCAGCAAGGAACTTAAGAAGTTTATACGGGATGGGAAAGGGCAAGTTCAAATGGGACATACCTTTCAACTGTCCAGATTTTTGGCTTGTAGGATCCATTCCTCATAAAATTTGTGGTTTTCTGGCAAATCACTGTGATGAGCTGAGGATTGAAGTCACTAAATAAAGGCACATGCGAGTTTCAGTTTTCAAACTCTTCAGAAAATGTATGTTAAAACAAACCCTGTTACTGTAGCAACTTCAAGTTTATAAGAGCAATATTTAAAATGCCCCTAGTTTTGGGCCTTTGCCTCCCCTCATTTTGTCAGGCTTTGTCCAGATTTCTTGCACTAAGAGGTTGAGAGGTATGAATGGGATGCATTAATTCTTCCCTCAGAACAAGGGAGATTAGTAATGCTGGACCTGAAAGGTTGTTTTTTGGCCACCCAGTCAAGACTAATATGAATTGCAGAAGGCTGTAGACCAAATGGAAAATAAATTGTTAGCACTGCCGATGAAGTAGTGAGATAAATAATATCCTGTTTGGATGCACGTGCTTAAGGAGAACGTTAATAAGCACACAGAACATGGACTTTGTCAAGTGACACACTATTTTAAGTACAAAGCAAGTGAAACACTGGTAAAGGGAAGTCTTTCCTATGGGGATTCATGCAGTTAATGCTAGACCAAACAGACAGCAAAGCTGCAATGGGAGACAGTTTGATAAAGAACCAAGGTATTAGGAGCAGATTAGCCAGACTGGAAAGGTAATAGAATGGGGAAGTGCTATCCAGTTGTTAGAGCTGCATGATATAGATTACGTACTATATCATGAACTGACAGCAGAATTAAAGCAGAGAGAGTGATAGAGATACAAAGTGAAATGCCAGTCCTGATAGTTTTGCTGGAGGTGAAAATGGAGAACACAATTAAAGAAATGCAAAAAATACCCATAATACTCTGTTAATTATAAAAATCACTCAGAGGAGTTGAGTAGGGATTATGAGAAGAAAATATACTACTTTCAAAAATGAACAGTAGGAAGAAGTCTGAAGGGCACCTGAATACGCAACAAAATGTATATGGTTCCGAATATTCAGTGTCTTCATGGGTATTTCTACATTTCGATTATACTTAATATTTTTCCTCAAATGGAAAGTAGATGTTGGAGATGTGATTAGGAAGAAAGATGAAAATGGAGCATGTTTTTGGAAGAGTTCAGACCTGACTGATTGATTTTAAAAATGCTATGCAAAATGTACTATTGCTGGAGAATCGGGTAGTCAAAAGTAAGGAAGTCGTGTACTTGACTTTGAGCATAGAAACAGAAATGCCAGGGTGTTTAAGACTTTGAGCCTTCTGATGCTTGAAGCCAAAATACACTCGCTAGAAAATTGAGGTGAAAATTTGAACTAATTTTAGAGGAATTTATAATATATGAGAGAGAGAACAAGATTAGATTTTTAAGGGGGGGAAGGGAGAGGGTAAAGTGCACTTAAACAGGTCCCTTTAGTTTTATATGTGAACATAGCATGTTCTAACCAACCTGAAGCGAAAATGTGAAGAGCAGTCTGCAAGGAACGGAAGAAATTTATACTGGGAACAGTACATGGCATATGTGTGTATATACATGATTGTTTCGCAAAGTTGCTGACCCATTACATCGGCATACATCGACCACAAATGTTCAACGCTCAAGTCAGACAAAACAAGTTTTATACTGGGGGGAGGCAAGTCCCCCTACTAATTATATCCAACTCCAAGATCACAAAACAGTAAGAAACTGCAAAATCACTCTACCCTGTACAGCAACCCCCCCATCCTGCATTGAATCAGCATTTTGATAAAACAAGCTTACATTCGAAATGTTCATTGTATTGAATGTACAGTGAAACACACTGAACCCATTGTATATGTAAGCTATGAATGTGTTAACCAAATATTAAATGTTGATTGAATGAATGTTCATGTTGTGGAATCTGAGAGCTTTAAAGGATATTTGAGGTAAAGCACTTAAGTGCCAAACTTGCACAAGCCTTACAGCAGAGGGACATTTATTATTAATAAGCAGGTAAATGAGGTCAGTGGGGAGGTGACCAATAGAGTTTTCACACAGTACCTTTCTAAATGGCTCCGCCTCAGAGTTATTAAACTTATGGTTACACTACTGTGACATGACTTGTGCTTGAAGGGGATGACTCGCATTCTCGAGTGTGTTTAATTCTGATCCTGGTGACTGCTCTACCTACTCCCAATCTTCCTAGTAATTCTGCAGGCAACTGGTATTCTCAAGCAGGCTACAGCTGTAAGAGCCCATCTGTTCCTTTGTCAGAGACTCCCCTCTCTTTTGCAGCAGTATTTCTGAGATCCGCTTTATCTCCTCTCCGAGAGTTCCTTTCTACTCACCTTGCAGTTTCACATGGCAGTATGGACTTGATAGGCTTGTGCTTCAATTCTAAAGGAAGAGGTTACCATTTTCCTCCTTTTTTTAATTCTGCAATGGAGACCCACAAAGTAATCCCCTCTTTAGGGTAATTTTAGCTTCTGTACATTGACATCCTTAGGAAAAGACCAGGTCTTTATTTTTGTGAAGACCTACATATTTGTAGCTAGGTTTTATTGTTTTTGGGACTGTCTCAATACACTTCTGTGAGTTAAAATAGTGTGATGTTATGTAGTCTAGTAAAATCTCGCCTACATTCTTACCTGTGGGTTCGGAGCAGAATGTCTGCTCTGACTCTGCCAAACTTTTTTAGCTCAAAGTCTTTCTGTTGGCTGGGCTAAGATGGTATCCCATGCTGCACTGCTGTCTATCCCCAGATTTCGTTTGCCGCTCGTGTAGCTCGGACATGGTCTCACTCTTGGCTGTAGCTAAGCACCCTTTTTCTTTATCAGAGAAATTTATTGCAAAAAAAAAGCTATTTTAATAGCTATTGTGTGTTCCTGTCTTGTCGAAAAGTTGTGTTTCTGACCGTTTTTCTGTGGTATCCTACTAGCTGTTTCCAACGGGATAGGCCCGTTTTCAGTTAGAGGACCTAGTCTGTCCTCTTGCTTTCCTTGTGTCATAAAAGTTTACCGTGACTAAAAAAATGTTTAAATTAGCGGTATTAGTCCTTCCCCCCGTGTGTTTGCGTCTAAGGATCGTTTAACTTTGAGATCTTGTGGTATTCTGTTTGTTGTAAGGTTTTTCCCGCCTTGTGACTGACTGTTTGACCGTTGGTCCATTTATTCAGTGGTTAATTGTTGGTGGTTAACTATGTCCAAAGATACTAAGGAGCACAAGCCCTCGGGCTTCAAGCAATGCTCTAGGTGCAGTTATAAAATGTCCATTACCGATGGGCACTCTGTGTGTATTGTCTGGGAGCCATTCATCTCCAGGAGTTGTGCAGCTTCTGTCATGCCTTTAATCCGCGAGTTCTTCAGGAAAGGAAGAATAAATTGATTTTGAAGGGACTTCTAAAACCCTCCTTTGAGGAGGGTCTGGAGAGTGCTTCCAGCTCGAAGGCAAAATCCTCTAAATCAAAAAAGAGATCTCCGGCTCCATTGTCCTCGGGGCCGCAGGAAGTCTCAGTTGTTATGGAACCTGCTTCGGCTCCAATCTTCTTGGAACCTGTTCGGAGCTGATCGCCTAGCATTAGGCCAATATCCCCTCCTCACAGGTCCCCTTCAGAGAGGAGGTCTCTATGTCCTTCTCTATCCTCCAAATCTTCCAGGACCTTCTCAGATGTGGACGTCGATAGAGTGGTGCAAAGACTCCTTCAGTCACTGGTTTTGGCAAAATTGTTCTCTGCTCTGACCCAGTCGGCTCCGGAGCCGGTCCCTCAATCTGCTTCGATACTTCCTCCGAGCACATCTCAGCTTTCGGAGCCAGAGTGCTCGGCTCCGTTTGATGTCCCTAGGTCTGCCCCTCATGGCTTATCGGTGCCGATGTCTGCTCTGACCCCGTCGGTGCCGTCCACGGGGTTCAGGACTCAGGATTCTTTGGTTGGAATCGAGAGAGAGGCTTCGGGACACCTCTCGGCTCCTACTCTCCCTCTCGGTGCTTCGTCACAGGGACGTTTGACTCCTGTTGTGGCTTCGGAGGCTGGTCGTTTTTCGGACTCGGGGGGGGGGGGGGCAGCCTTCGAGACCATGCGGAGCGCTCTGGCCAGATCGTCAGCGGCATCATGCGCGGTCGGTCATTCTTTCCCCTACTACACCGGTGCAGGTCTCTGATCACCATCTATCTCTACACAGCGGGGCCCCAAGGCCTCAGGGTACCCCCATGAGTGGTCCCCACATATGAGGGCCCCTCAGAGTTTTTGCCTGAGGATCCACCCAGAAAGAAGACGAGCAAGAGGAAGCACATAGATTCCCAGGATGTCTCTCACATCAGACACTGACCTTGAGGAATCAGTGGGGTCACCCAAGTCATCCTCTGAGGATGTTTCTTTCTCTGACATCCTAGAGATTTTGAAACAAAAAGGTGACTGGCCATCCAAAGCCCCCTCCAAAGGAGAGTCTGTTTTCCTGAAGGCCTTTGGTGCTCAGCTCTCCGCCTCCTGGGTATCTCCACCCTTCGAGCTTCTGGATTTGGTTTGTTGAAGGGTGTGGGAAACCCCTGACTCTGTGGAACTAATCCTCAGAAGACCCAGTAAAGTTTTGTCTGCTCCTCCTGATAAGGAATTTCTGTCCAAGGGAGTCCCTGTGGATGCCATGGTGGTGGCAGCTGCCAACTCCGAAGGAATTAGCCGAGACTTCTTCCACCGTCCACCCCCCCCCCTAACAAGGAGTCTAGGACTATGGACCAGTACGGGAAGCATACTTTTTCTTCAGCGACCTTTACCTTACGGTCACTGAATTATTTATCATATTTTACATGGCTCCAGAGAGATCTCCTCAAGGAGCTAGGAGATACTCTCACGGGTAACGTTTCTGAGGCGGTGGCCCCAGACGGTCAACGCTCAGATGTCTACCCTCAATTCCATTGCAAACTCCTCCATGAGGCTAATCTCCTATGCAGCTGAAGGAGCGAGTAGGGCAGCAAGTTCAGGAGTTGCTCTTAGGAGGCATGCCTGGATGCACCTTTGTCATTTCGCAGAGGCCTTCAAGTCTTCATTCACCGATGCCCCTTTTGATGGTTCCTCTTTGTTCAGAACTAAGGTGAAAGACACTCTCACCAGGTGCGAGCAGGAGGGAAAAACTCTGTCTGCCATAGGAGTCCATTTTTCCCTTCCCTCTAAGCCTTATCCCAAGGCCAGAGGGGTGGCAAAATGTGGTTCAAGAAATCAGAGGTTTTTTTCTGGTGCACAAGGTGAGCCCCCCTCCAGAGGCAGGGGATGGGGTAGTTATTCAGGGAGACGCCACCCTAGGGGCAGAGGAGGCCCTCGCAACACGGGAGACTGCAATTCCTTTCATGGTTCTCCCTACCGCTGCTCCTGATGGGAGGCCAGACTGTGCGTTTCCAGAGCCAGTCGAGGGTCGAATCTCATTATACCCGGAGGCCTGGCAAGACATCACCCAGGACCAATGGGTTCTACGAATAATTTCCGGAGGATATGTCATCCCCTTCTCATCAAATCCCCCTCCAGTCAAGAAAATCCTGGATGTTCTACCCAGTCAAAGGGATTACGCAGCTTCAGAAGTTTCAAAGCTGCTAGAAAAAGGAGCCATCCACCATGTCCCCTCAGACCAGATCGGATTATGGACGTACTCCAGATTCTTTTTGGTGCTGAAGAGGACAGGGGACCTGAGACCCATATTGGATCTCAGTCAATTGAACACCCATGTGCAAAAGTCCAAGTTCCGAATGGTCACATTGCAGTCGATTCTCCCATTGTTGGGAAAAGAATTGTGGATGTGCTCCATCGACCTCAAGGATGCTTACTACCACATAAAGATGGACAGGGCGTTCAGAAGTCACCTACGCTTCCAGCTGAGAGCCAGTCATTTTCAGTTTCGAGCCCTGCCCTTTGGTCTCACCACAGCCCCCAGGGTGTTTACCAAATGCATGGCAGTGGTGACTGCTCACTTGAGACGTCAGGGATTCCAAGTGTTTCCGTATCTGGACGACTGGCTCATTACTGCCACCACCAGGCATTTACTACTTCAGACCAGGGATGCTACTATCAACCTATGTCAACAGCATCACATTGAACTGGGAAAAATCTGCCTTGTTGCCCTCGCAGCATGTCACTTTTATAGGCGCCAAACTAGACACCATCCTCATGTGGATGTTTCTACCACAGGAAAGAATCAGTCCTACAACAAGAAGGTCACGCCTTGCTTCCCCTGAGAAGAGCGAAGGCAAGATGGGTCCTCCAACTGTTGGGGACAATGGCTCCTACGATTTAGTCCCGCTGGCAAAGTTACATATGAGGCTCTTTCAGTGGCTACTCTTTGCCCAGTGGTTTCAACGTCTTCCACTTTCTCACCCTATTCTACTTAGACAGGTACAAACAGGATCACAGTTGGTGGCTTCACACTGACAACATGAATGCGAGAAAGCCCTTCGTTCCTGCACCCCTGGTTGCCCCGGTGACCACGGATGCCTCCCAGATGGGGTGGGGGGGGGGCATTATCTAGGCAGGACAGTCCAAGGCACGTGACAAGAGCACAAGATGCATCTGCATATCAATGTCCTGGAGATGAGAGCTGTGCTACTAGCGTTGCAAGCACTTCAGAGTTTTCTTCCTCTCAGGACTATTGCAATCCACTCAGACAATATGTCAGTGGTGTGGTATCTGAACAAGCAGGGAGGAACCAAGTCTTATCCCCTTTACAGAGAGACCATGCGAGTGTGACAGTGGGTAGTGTCTTCCCAATGTTTTCTGGTGGCAACACAAATTCCGAGGAAGTCCATTGTGATAACAGACTGGCTAAGCAGAGCTATTCTGATGCCTTACGAGTGGTCCCTGAACTGTCAAGTTGCGGAACAGATCCTCCGCAGGTGGGGTCAGCCTTGCTGCGACCTTTTTGCCAGCTCCCTCAATGCCAAATGCAGAGCTACTTCACGTTGATCCCCCCTCAGGGGGAGTCATCCAGGGACGCTCTAGTCCACGATTGACCATCCGGTCCCCTTGCTGTCAAAGGTTATTCAGAAAGCGCAATCCTTGGGAAGCAGAATGATTCTGATTGCCCCACACTGGCCTCATCAAATTTGGTTCTCCTTTCTCCATCCCTATCTCATGTTGGATTCTGAACCCACAACCAGACTTACTGACACACGTCAGGGCAGCTCCATCCCTCTCTTCAGACCCTCCGGTTGACAGCCTGGCTACTCCACTTCCGTCATTAGTTAGGCTTCATCATTTTTTGCCGGAGGTGGTTCATATTTTATCTTCCTCTCATAAGCCCTCGACTAGGAAGATTTATTACAGCAAATGGAAGAGGTTTTTAATCTGGGCGCATGCCATAAAGATTGACCCTTACACGGCTCCAATTTCGTCTGTATTGGAGTTCTTGTCTATGCTCTTTAAGTAGGGTTCAGAGGTGATTTCTACCTTTCATGTTGCAGACGAGCCTAGCCTGATGACACAGTAGACTCTGTAAGGCCTTCCTAAAGGGCACTTTGTTACTTCGTCCTCCGGTATCGGAACCTGTTATGCCTTAGGACTTGAACTTTGTTCTACAGGGTTTTACTTCACTCCCCTTTGAGCCTGCAGCCACTTGTGATTTAAAATTCTTAACTTGGAAGACTGTCTTTTTAGTAGCCATCACGTCAGCCAGACGCGTTTCGGAGCTTCAAGCTTTATCAATCAAACCCCCTTATTTGATTTTTCCATAAGGACAGGGTTTCTCTCAGACCCAACCTCTCTTTTCTTCCCAAAGTGGCATCAGTCAGTAACCTTAACCAATCTATTGAATTGCCAGTGTTTTTTCCCCAGTTCTCAAACAAGGCAGAATTCAAATTTCATCAGTTGGATGTGCACAGGCAATTACGTTTTTATTTGCACAGAACGAAAGACCTCAGAAAATCTGATTGTTTGTTTCTTTTGCGGAAAACAGAATTGGGTCTCCTGTTTCCAAAGTCACGTTGTCCAGGTGGAGTTCCAGTTGTCTTTCTTTCATTTATTCCTCTGGGTAAAGAGTTACCATTCTGGATGAAGGCTCACTCTACTCTGTATCTACATGTACAGCTTTTCAGGCCAGATTGTCTATGGATGATATTTGTGCTGCGGCTACTTGGGCATCTCCTCACAGCTTTGTTACTCATTACAAGTTGGATGTGGTATCTAGGGGTAGGTCTTCCTTTGGTTCCACAGTGCTCAGGAGTATTTTCCACTGAGCCTCCCAGGATTTAGGTGCTGGGGACGCTGTCCCACGGGTAAGAATGTAGGCGAGATTGGACTACATAACATCAAGAAGTTATGTACTAACCATAACGTTCGATGTATGTAGTCCATCTCGCTTCACATCCCCCCCCCCCCTTCCACCATCCTGGAGGATCTGGAGGTTAGGTCTGGTTTCAGAGCTCCCTTTATTCTTGGTTTGTTCTTCCTTTCGTTAGGTGGTGTAATGCATGGAGAATGAGTGCTGGTGCTCGCAGCAAACTAGATCTGGGGATAGAGAGCAGTGCAGCATGGGATACCATCTTAGCCCAGCCAATAGAAAGACTTCGAGCTAAAAAAGTTTGGCCGAGTCGGAGACTACATTCGGCTCTGATCCCATGGGTAAGAATGTGAGGCGAGATGGACTACATACATCGAACGTTATGGTGAGTACATAACTTCTTGTTCTGTTTCACTATTTTTTACTGTAAACTTCAGTTTAATTCACCCCCAGTAAGTGTCACTCATGTAGTGAGCCAGAGCCTCATCTGTCCACCAGAATGGGAGAACAGGCAGCCAGATGCATGACTCCCATTATCTTTAAGCTCGTTCAGGTCACTGAGCTGCTATTTGAACCTGGATTTCCTTTGCCACAGAGCAGCTTAGAGGCTTCCTCAGGCTTCATGCATCTCTTTTCCTAAGACTGTCAAACTACAGACGCTAAAATTACCCTATAGAGGGGATTACTTTGTGGGTCTCCATTGCAGAATTAAAGAAAATGGAGGAAAATGGTAACCTCTTCCTTTAGAATTGAAGCACAGACTACAGTACAGGTTATTTTACTAAACTCTGCAAAATGAGTTATCAGCTCCAGTAAATACAGGGTTGCATTATTTGCTTCTCCCCAGAGCTAACAGACCTATTCCTCCACCTCCCTCCAATTAAGGATACCATTTTTAATACAGTTCTTATGACAAAACAAAAATGCCTTTGTCTTGCACTCAACCCCATCTGTGGTTTTCGTAGTACATACAAACAAGGTAAGCATTAAAATGTGTCCTGCAAAACTTTGTTACAAGAGAATCTGCTCTAACCATTTGCTTATCATGCACTACTCGGACACATTCTCATCCCCAAAATTGAATTCAGCCAGTTACTATTTACCCTTCTCAGAAACTCAAGATGTTCATTTGATCTCTGCTGCAATCATCTTCGCTTTATGGTGGTGTATCCTGCCTAGGATACAAAAGCTCTCCAGCTTCCAAAACCTAAGGGTACCTTCTGTGTACCCAGACTGTTGAGAGTTCAAGCAGGACTGGGGAAAGTCAGTGGTCTGGTTGCCAAGCCCTTCAAAGCTTTTCTGCTGCTGAAGAGTACTCCTTTAGCAGGCTTTCAAGCATTGATGGTTAGCAACTGTTTTTCCATAGCTGGGCAGATAAGTTCCCTTTGGGGGGGGGGGGCTTCCAGTTATACTTGTGTCTGAAACAGTAGTTTTTGTGAAGACCTACATATTTCTAGCTAGGTTTTATTGTTTTTGGGACTGTCTCAGTACACTTCTGTGAGTTGAAGTGGTGTGTTCTATTTTACTATTTTTGACTGTAAACTTCAGTTTTATTCATGTTTACTATATTTTATATATGCAAAAAAGTGTTTTCAGGGGCTGGCCAGGTATTTTTGTGATTCTTAAGGTGTCGTTTTGTCAAAACACTAGGTGTGGTGATGTCCTATCTCATCTTCATTCTTCACTGGTTGGGTTCAGAACCAATCCTCTGTTCTGACTCGCCATATACAAAAGTTCGAGGTCTTCCACTGGCTCATGGCTGTATCCCTATCCCATCATGCCCTAGAAAATCTCCCCAGATCTCGTTTGCCGCTAAACAGATAGGACATTTCCATTTTGGCTCTGGCAAAGTTGGAAAATGTTTCTTACTTATTTAATATACTTTGTGTTTTGGATGTTTAAAAAAATAACTATTAGAGTTTTAGTAGTTATCTAGTTAGTGCTTCTGGCCATCGTTTTTCTTTGCTAGACCTGTGTTACCTTCCTATCCCTGCTTAAATTTAGTGTTTAAAGCTTGTTTCTAGTTAGCTTTCCTTGCTATCCTTTTTCTTGCTTATTTACACACGCGATTAATTTAGTGTGTGTTGTAAAGAAAATTTACCTCTGTTACTTCTTCCTAAGCTCGTTTGAGTTAGAGGGCTGCTGTTTCCCATTTAAGTTAGATGGCCCCCCCCCCTCGCTTTTGACTGGGCAGCTTCGTTTTTAGAGAGCTGCCACCCCTTCCCGTTCTACTGCAGTTGTTACGGTTTTCTTCTTTTTTTAAAAAAAAAAGTTGTGTGTGTGTGTGTGTGTGTGTGTGTGTGTGTGTGTGTGTGTGTGTGTGTGTGTGTGTGTATATATATATATATATATATATATATATATATATATATATATATATGCGCATACACATGCACATTGTGTGTGTATGTATATATATATATATATATAAGTATGACATTTCACTAAAACTCAAATGATTGAACACAAATCACTGAAAGCACAATTCACTGAAACACATTTCACTGAAAGTTATATATCGCCTTTTCCACACTGTAGTGCGACCCCTGGAGTTAGTATATATAGTAAGGTTGGGTGTGGGGGGGCGTAGCCTCCCACATATTTTAAGTATATATTATGTTCGGAAAACAGTAATATATTGGAATTGCAAGTATCCATGTATATAGTTCAACATATTTAAAATATGTGGGGGGCTATGCCCACCCCAATGTGGGGGCGGTGCCCCCCACTCCCCCATGCGATGTATAACTTTCATTGAATTGAGCTTTCAGTGAAAAGTGCACACTAATTTGATTTTCAGTGAAATGTGCATTCGGTGAAATGTCCTAGACTATATATATATATATATATATATATATATATATATATATATATATATATATATATATATATTACAATGATTGCATTGTTTTTTCCTGATTAGGTCTAAGGCACATAAGGAAACCAAACCCTCAGGGTACCATTTGCCGCTCTTAGTTCTAGAGTGCTGCTTGAAAGGAAGAACCAACTTATAGTGAGAGGTTTACTGAAGTCCCCCTTCACTGAGGTGCTAGAAGAAGGTCAGGGCACTTCAAAATCGACCAAGTCTCCTTCCTCGAAGTCTGACAAATTTGGGAAAAGGTCATCTCCTCCTTCTGGCCAATCGGAGCCAGCACAGAAAGCTGACCAAAGTTGCATCTCCGGACCGGAAGATTGCTGGGCCTGGAAAATCTGTCATAGATTCCTCCTGTATCAGTGCTGATGGAGTTTGAATTATGAAGCCAGTCCCCGGAATTGGTACCAGTCTCTCCTACTTTAAGATCATCCCTACTGCAACCGGTCAGATCTCCTGCTCCCTTCTCTTGGTTCTCCAGGAGTCTTTCTGATGACATAGATTGGGTGGTGCACAGACTTTTAAGGACACAGGTGCTGGCCAAACTGCAGTTTGCTTCAACCCACAGGGATTCAGAGCCGACCAGGATTTCCCCTTTGACACTGAGTCCTCCTTCGAGCCTACCTGGGACCTTGGATCTGGAATTTCTGGAACCGTCTGTGCCAACACCTATTCTGGGATCTTCGGGCCCAACATCTGCTCCAGCATCCTCTGTTCCATCTGAACTCAAGGAGCTGACACTCTCCATTCGGGTCCAGGGAGGCGAGTCTGTTCTGACATTTGTCAGATCCTAACTTGCCTCTCGGGGGTTTGGCGCGGGTGAGCTTGACTCCTACATCAGCCTTAGAGTCAACCCCCCTTGGTTCCAGGGATGCCTTTTGGCTCTTTGGAGCTGGAGGTGTCATCAGGGGATGGGGGCTTTTGAGGTGATGGAGAGTGCTGTCTCCACAGACAGCTCCACTCTTGGGTCCTGACGTTCTTCCCCCAAAGGCATCATCGTCTGTCTTGGCACCACACCATCCATAGACATGTGGAGACCCTAGGCATCAGGATGCCCCACTGGGTGAACCCCTCTCTTAAAACCTCTCAGAATACCCTTCTGAAGAGGTCCCTTGTAAGAGACTTTTCAAGAGGAAGCATTTAGACTCCCCAGAGGAATCTTACTTCTGATACAGACCTTGATGAGTCAGAAGAGTCCCACATGGTCGCCCTCTGAGGATGTTTCTTTTGCTGACATCCTAAAAATCCTTAAACAGAGAGGTGGCTGGAACCACATCAACCCTTCTGAAGAAGAGTTTGTGTACATGAAGGCTTTCAAGTCTTCCCCTTCCACCGCTTGGGGGTGTCTGTCTTTCGAGGAGTTCATGGAATTAGTTAGTCGAAAGGCATGGGAGTCTTCAGACTCAGTGGAACCTGTTCCTCAGAGGCCAAACAAATTTATTACTGCACATACAGACAGGGAGTTTCTTGCTAAAGGTGTTCCAGTGGATGCTATGGTGGTGGCGACAGCCACCAAAAAGGAACTTTCAGAGGCATCCTTGTCTGTCTATCCACCGAACAAGGAGTCTCATGTGATGGACAGATAAAGCGCGTTTTCTTCAGCGACCTTTGCACTCAGATTCTTGAGTTATCTAATGCACTTTACTAGGCTACAAAGAGATCTTCTAAAGGAGCTGGGAGATACCCTTGCAGCTACTGAACCTTGTTAGAGTATCAGGCAAGGTTTCCTGTCAGCTCTCCACCTTAAACTCTGTGGTGAACCCCTCCATGAGGCTTATTTCTTACACAGCAAATGGAGTGAGCAGGGCAGCAGGTTCAGGAACTTCCCCGAGGAGCCATTCCTGGATGTGTTTGTGTGACTTTGCAGAACCCTTTAAGTCTGCCTTTGATAATGCTCCCTTCAGTGGCTCATCCCGCTTCAGGCCAAAAGTTAAGGACAAACTTATCGGGTGAGCAAGAAGAAAAAACTTTCTCAGCCTTAGGAGTCTTTTTCCCTACCATCTAGACCTTACCCAAAAGGTCAAAAGGGAGGAAAGATGTGGTTCAGAAAAATCCCAGAGAGTTTATCAGGACACACGTGGTGACTCTTCTCCCAGGGGCAGAGGGGGAAGCAGTAATGGGAGACGCCATCCACAATATCAGGGCGACAGGGATTTATTCTGTGGTAGGCGCTTTCAGCGCTCCTGAAAGGAGGGCCCGCCTGTCCCCCTCTGGAGGCAGTAGGGGGTCGCTTATCTTTGTACTCAGAAGCCTGGCTAGAAATGACAAGTGGGTACAAAGCATCATATCCAGAGGCTACTCTATACCCTTTTCCCTTCCCGTCCCAAACATAAAGAACACCCTGGATGTTCCACCCAGTCAGAGGGGAAAGGCAACTCTAGATATTCAAAAGTTGCTAGACAAGAGTCATCCAAATAGTCCCTGCAGACCAAATAGGATCCAGAACTTTACTCCATGTTATTTTTAGTGCCAAAGAGAACAGAGGACTGGAGGCCCATTTTGGATCTCAGCAGATTAAATGAGTCAGTAAGAAAGGCAAAATTCTGGATGGTAACACTGCAGTTGATTTTTCCCTTTCTGGGAAAAGACAATTGGATGTGCTCTATAGACCTGCAGGATGCCTACTACCACACACAGATGGACAGGCCGTCCAGGAATCATGTGCGCTTTTGGCTGGGAGCCAGTCATTACCAATTTCGGGCTCTGCCCCTTGGTCTCACTACAGCCCCCAGTGTGTTCAACAAGTGTATGGCAGTGGTCACGGCTCACTTGAGACATCTAGGATTCCAAGTGTTTCCGTATCTAGACGTCTGGCTCCTAACTGCCACCATCAAGCATCTACTACTAAAAAAACAAGATGCACCACATTACTTCTCTCTTCTCACCTAGGACTCCTGATAAATTACGAAAAATCTGCCTTGTTGCCACCTCAACATATCATTTTCATAGGGGCAGATCTAGACAGAAATGATGGCAAAACTTCCTCCAGAAAGTTTTAATTCTGCAACATCCGGTCTTAAACCTTCTTTCCAAGAAAAGAGTACAGGCAAAGAACAGTTCTGGAAGTCTTGGGAACTCTGGCAGCAGCGATAAACTTAGTTCCATCAGCATGCATGCACATGAGAATTCTGCACTGGCTACTGTTCATTCTGTGGTCATTGCAGAAACTGCCCATGTCTCACCCAGATTCTGATGAGTCCTGCAAGAAAGACCTTTACTGGTGGCTTTACTCCACTCACGTGACATCAGGTCAACCCTTTGTCCTTCCACAGCCGTTAGAACCAGTAACCACAGACGCATCCCAGATAGGGTAGGGTAGCATTATTTGGGAATGATGGTCCAAGGCACTTGGCAGGATCACTAGCGCCATTTGCACATCGATGTCCTAGAGATGAGTGGTGCTTTTGGCATTGTAGGCACTTCAGGACTCTTCCACCGGGTACTATTGCAGTACAGACAGACACCATGTCAGTTTGGTAAATTAAACAAGGAGGAACTAGGCCTACCCCCTTTTTCGGGAGGCCCTGAGAGTATGGCAGTGGGCGACCTCCTCCCAACACTTTCTGATGGCAACACACATCCCAGGGAAATCCAGTGTAATAGCAGACAAACTCAGCAGAGCAATTCTGATGCCTCACAAGTCCCTAAAACAAGTAGTTGTTGCATCTTTCGGCTTTTCCCGGTTAGGGGTCGCCACAGCGGAACTCCGGTCCGCTAATGATTGGTAGTTGATTTCTACGTGCCGAGTTACCAGCCCTGATGCACAACCTCCAACGAAGGTACGCCCATTCACACGTCTCCATGTAGAAGACGCTCTAGCTGAGAATCGAACCGGACAGCGTCTTACTGTGAGGCAACAATGCTATCGCAGCACCAGTAGTGGAGATCATTTTTGCCACATTCATGAATGCCAAATGCAGCAGCTATTTTGCCCTAATCGCCCCTCGGGGGGGGGATCAGCAAGGAGTGCACTTGTACACAATTGCCCATTGGGTTTCCTCTATGCCTTCCCTCCCTTTCCTTTGATACCCAAAGTTCTTCAGAAAGCCAGCTCATTGGGAAGCAATCTGATTCTTGTTGCTCCATTCCGGCCCTGTCAGATTTGTTTCCCCTTCCTTTAGCCTCATCTCCAGGAGGAGCCATAAGTTCTAGACCCAGTTCCAGACCACCTGACATATGCATCAGGAATGCTCCATCCCTCTCTTCATACCCTTAAATTGACAGCTTGGCTGCTTTGATTCCAAATATAGCCAGGCTCCCTAACCTTTTTCCTTCTGTGAAACATATCTTTTTCTTGTCTTATAAGGCTTCAACGAGAAAACTATACATGAACAAATGGAAAAGATTTTCATCCTGGGCATTAAGTAATCACCTAGATCCCTTTTCTGCTCCTATAGGTTTTATTCGTGAATTTCTAATGAAGCTGTTTAATGAAGGCGCAGCTGCAGCTACCATTAGGAGCTGTATCTAATTTTCATTTAAGCAATTTAGCCCCATATCTGATGTCTCAGACTATGCAAAGCCTTTCTGATGGGTGCTATTTTAAGACCACCCACTAAGACACCTTTACTGCCATGGACATAAACTTTCTTTTGTCCTGTTTGATCTCTTCCCCCCCCCCCCCCCCACCCCTTGAACCTGCATTATCCTGTGATCTAAAGTTGTTGACATGGAAAACGATTATTTTGATTGCCATCACTTCTGCTAGAAGGGTTTGAGCTGCAAGCATTATTGATAAAGCATCCCTACATGCTTTTCAAAAAGAGAGTATCCCTTCAAACAAACTCATCCTTCCTACCAAAGGTATGCTCAGAGTCCAATTTAAATCAGTCCATAGAACTACCAGTGTTTGTTTTTACCAACTATGGCAACAGGGCAGAATATATGCTACACTAACTGAATGTACATAGACAGATGTTCTTTGTGTTTCACTGTTGCAGTCATCACATTTGGGTTATCCTGCCAGAGATAGCCCTCAGTTGGCCCGAATACCAGAGGCTTAGTATTTCTGCTTCAGTTGCTGTCGCTCCAGTACTGATGTCAGGTTGTCAGTGGTATAAAATCAGGCAGCCAACGCCATTGCGTCAGTCTTTCTTGCCTAGGAGCCCGAAGCAGAAGCAGTTTGCACGAGTGCCGGTCAGCCGCTACCTGAGTTTTTTTTTCCGAATTGAAGTTGAAGTCTTTTAAAGCCAAGTACCCTGTTGGGGATCCTTTTTTCTTGCTCTAACTGTTGTCAGAAAAAGTTAACAATAGTCTCGCCTGTGGAAAGCAAATACTACACAGAGATTTCCATTCTTACTGCATCACCTGTTTAGGCCCAGACCACGATGTCCCCCGGTGTCGCTTTTGTGCTTTGTTCAAAGCCAGAACTATACGTTGTCGGGCCCTTATTGTAGCTAGATATTTTCGCTCTCCATCCCCGAATTCCGATATGGCTTCGGTAAGCCATCTGACTACTGATGATCTGAAAAAACGTAAGGATAAAAGACAGACTGCACAGATTCAAAACTGCCGACGATGCTTCCGTTAAGCTAGGCATTAGTTCTCTGGTCCTCAATGAGGTGCTTTTGCAGCCCCTGATGCCTGCTTCTTTGGATTCGCAGGCCGCTACCGGGACCCTTTCGGAGTCCGGTATGCCGCAAGACTCTTCTTCAACTAAGGATCCTGCCAATGTCCCTACCCAGGATGGGTCAGGAGCCACTGAGCAGGCACCGGCTTCTGAGGAAGTACTTCGCACTACTGATACTCGACACAGACCGACTTTTTTTGCATCTTCAGTTCTTTCTAAAACTATCGAGTTTCTAAGGCCCAGGGTACGAACCACACCCAAGAAACCGACAACCCAAGCTCAGGCACCTGCTTCCTTGCCTCAGCCTCAAATGCTTAAAATGGCGGAATACCTTATTATGCTTATTAGGGGAAGCCAGGCCACCCCTTCCAAAAGAGAGACTTGTCCCCAGTAGTTTTATCTGAACAGGAGTCCGATGACTCTGATGCCTCTGAATATGAAGATATGCAGCCCCTCTCTGCTTATGAGGGTTCTTATGCCGAGGAATCCATTCCTGCTGCCACTCCACATGAGAATTTTTCATTTGGGGAAAACCCTACATACTTTAAGGGAGCATTGGGAATGTCAGGACTACCCTCAGTCAAAAAAGAGACTCTGGGAATTCTTAGATCTGCCACAGCACAGACCTTTTGCCATTCCTCTGGATGTTGTGGATGATGTTTTTATGGAATCCAGTCCAGCTCTGATACCCTTCCTCCTGCTACCAGGAAACCTGACTGGTATTAGAGTCCCTGACTCTCACTAATTTCTTTTCAAAAATCCTACTTCTCTCAACTAGCCACCAGAACCCAGTTATCCGCAAGGAAAATCCTGCAAGCTCTAGGGTTCATGACCTCCTGCATTCTACTCATTCCATATGCCAGACTGCATATGAGGAGACTACAGTGGGACCTAAAAAGCCTTTGGTGTCAACACTTTCAAGACCTGGAGACTCTCATTCCAATGATACCTTGTCTAAGGAAAGATTTTCTTTGGTGGGCAGCAGCATGCAACCACAACAAGGGACTTTCCTTCTCACAACCCCATGCTGTCCAGACCCTCACCACAGATGCATCAGACTATGCCTGGGGTGCACACCTAGACGGCAGGTGCAGGCAGGGCCTTTGGAGCCCAAATCAAATACATTTGCAAATCAACCAAAAAGAGATGCTAGCTGTTCAGCATGCCCTGCTACAGCTTTCAAAACCCCCTACTCTCCACGGAGCCTCTACTGATCAAAACAGACAACACCACAGTGATGTGTATATCAGCAAGCAGGGAGGGACTCACTCTTATCCTCTCTGCAGGCTCGCCATGACCCTTTGGCACACAGCCTCAGCTATGCAACTACACCTGCTAGCACAATTTCTGTCAGGCTCCCTAAACTCTCTGGCAGACAACTTAGGCAGAAACCTGCTAGACCCAACACGAGTGGCAGCTAGACCACAGAACCTTCACCCTTGTAACCCAGAAATGGGGCTCCCCAAAGGTCATTAGCTCGTCAAATTCTGCACCAGGGAACCTCACAGCAAGGCCTGGAAAGTGGGTTCTCTATCCTTCCAGTGGGTGAACCTCTCTGTCTATGCATTTCCCCCTCTACCACTCATTTCAAGGGTACTGCTAAAAATAAGGGAGGAAAATCGAGGGCAATCCTGATTGCCCCAGACTGGCCACGCCAGCACTGGTACCCACTGCTGCGCAGCCTATCTCCCCTGCCAGCATGGCACCTACCTCAGATCCTAACACTCCTGACCCAGAGGAATGGAGAATTCATGCATCCCCAATTGCAGACCCTCAACCTGACAGCCTGGCTTTATTCCCTGACCTCTCCTCAAGATGCCAGCCTAAGCAAACAAGTCCTAGATGTTATACGTGAGGCCAGACACCCCAGCTCTAGAAAATCCTATGCTGACAAGTGGAAAATGTTTTGCACCTGGATCCAGGCTAAGGGAGCCGGAACAGCACAGCCCTCCCTATCTCTCATCCTGGATTACCTAGCAGATCTACTATACAGGGGTCTGTCTTTATCTTCTATTAAAATTCATGCCTCTGCCATCTCTGCTCATTACAGCACAGAGCCACCTCCTTTCTCACACCCACTCATCAAACAGTTTCTAAGAGGGGCTAACCACTTAAGGCCCACCCAGAAGTGCTCCTACCCCAGATTGGGACCTTAACTTTATTGGAAAAGCTCAACCTACCCCCCTTTGAACCTGCAACTTCAGCAGAGTTAAAGTTCCTCTCTTGGAAGATAGCCTTGCTTCTGGTCATCACTTCATCTAGAAGAGTATCAGCGCTACAAGCACTCATGGCTGTAGAGCCCTTCATAATTTTCCATGCTGACAGGGTCTCCCTCCGGACTAACCCATCCTTCATGCCTAAAGTAGTGTCCATTGTGGCTCTCGACCAATCCATTCATTTGCCCACCTTTTTCCTTAACCCGCAAAATAAGGGGGAAAGGATTCTGTACTCTCTAGATGTGCACAGACAGCTCAGATTCTGTCTGGACAGGACTAAGTCTTTTAGAAAAACTGATAAATTGCTTGTCAGCTTTGCAGCAGGGGCAGAGGGCAAGGCCATACCCAAGCAGTCTCCAAATGGGTAACAAACTGCATCCATTTCTGCTACAAACAGCACGGAAAACTGCCCCCATAGGGGGTCAGGACACACTCCTCCAGGGCAACCTCCACCTCTGCAGCTTTTCTCAGAGGAGGCCCCACCAGGGACATCCTGGAGGGTGCAACATGGACATTGTTCATACCTTCACCAAGCAATGCCCACCTGCCTATCTTCTCCAAATCCAAGTAAGGCTTTGCCAATGCAGTCTTGCAGGGCATCCTAGCCAGGCCCCAGTCTTCTTGACTGTCCTCCACCCTTTTCTTCAGCTTTGGGAATCCACCCAAATGTGATGACTGCAACAGTGAAACACGAAGAACTTGGTACAGTTACCATAAATGTAGATGGTCAATTGTATTCACTGTTGCAGTCCTAGATTCCCTTCTTCCACCCCTCTTGTCTGTCTCTCTCTCGCTCGCTCGCTCTCTTCCTCTCTCCTTACAGGGAATTTTTGGTATTTACTTTCTGCTGGTGGTGGTCTTCCACCATAACCTAGCTCCCTATTTGGGGGCTCCTGACAGGGTACGAAAAACTGATGCAATGGCGTTGGCTGCCTGATTTTATACCGCTGACTACCTGACATCAGTCATGGAGCGACCACAACTGGCGCAGAAATACTAAGCCTCTGGTATTCGGGCCGACTGAGGGCAACCAACGCCTGGCAGGATTACCCAGATGTGATGACGGTAACAGTGAATACAATTAACATCTACATTTATGGTAATTGTACACGACTGTACTTTACGTTTCTACTTACATAGGATAAAGGACTTCAGAAAATCTGACCAGTTTGCTTCGTTTTCAGAAGGTAAGAAAGGTGCTCCTGTATCTAAGGTCACACTTTCAAAATGGCTATGAGATGGTATTGCTTTTACATACAAATCTAACAACAAAGATCTTCCCTGTAAAGTAGAGTCATTCTACGAGAGCCATAGCAGCAGCTTCTGCTTTTCATGCTAGACTACCAATTGATACCATTTGTGCTGCTGCAACATGCGCAAGTCATCATACCTTTATCACTCATTACAAAGTGGATTTGGCCTCCAGGAACAAGGCTTCTTTTGGGTCCACTGTTCTGAAGAATACTCTCTCGTGAGCCACCCAAGAAGTATGGTGCTAGGGACGCTGTCCCAACCAGTGAAGAATGAAGGCGAGATAGGACATCATCACATAAAGAAGTTATGTACTCACCATAACGTCCAGTGTGTCGTCCATCTCACCTTCATTCTTACATCCCACCCTCCTTGCCCCAGCCCTTGGCTCCTGGAGGACTAAGCAGTTGCATTTTGCAAGTAATGTTCTCCGACCTTCTTTGTTCTATAAGGTGTTAAAGTAGTCCATTGGGTAACTTCTGATGTCCTTCTATTCTTCTGTTGCAGTATTCTTACTGTGGGATTTCCGACCTCAGGTGACCCGACGTGTGCTCCAATACAAAAGCTTAAGCCTTGTTGCTGTAGGTGCATGGGATGTCACACATAGGGCCATAAACCAAAGATGTTAAATGTGACATCTGACCCTAGAACTTTACAACCGTAGACTGTCACATCGTTCACTTCGCTCCTACTCTCAAAGACTTCAAAAAGCTAAGTACCCCATCGGAGAAACTTTTTCGTTTCTTTTGCTTGAGCTTGTTTAGCTGTATTTAATATTAGCCGATGTCTGCTAAGAAGGGCAAATGCCATTGCGGGTGTCGAATACTACATAAGGATACCCACTACTGCTGCGTCTTGTCCTGGGAAGGAGCACTGTCGTATCGCTTGCTCCATTTGCCAATCCTTTGTATAAAAGACCCTCCGTAGCCACCTGGCCACACTAAATTTATATTTAGAGAACCAAAGTCTCAAAAACTTTGCACTTAGAATGGACCCCGAATCAGCCAATCCGACTGAACCACCATGGAAAAATAAGCCAAAGTTTCCAGGCCTACTACTGTTGCCTCTCCGCCATTGGACATCCCGCCAGCTTTTGATTTAGGAGTTGAGGGAAGTCCGACAGAACCGACCGCTTCAGAAGTTATGGCCTGCAAGTCCACAGAGATAGCTCAGACTTCAGTTCCTACCGATATCGAGGGTGATCCAGAAACCATCGGACGACCTTCGGAGACTCCTGTTCGAACTTCTGAGCCTAGGCCTTCTCCCAATCCAATGCCTACTAAACGAAAACAGAAAACTAAACATTTGACTCCTTCCCCTGAAGGAGTCCCAGACTGGCATTCTTTCACTAGCTCCCTGATGGCAGGCCTTTATGGCCCTCAGGCTCTACTCCCTCCACTATACTTGTGCTCAGCCCTAGGCCTGCCGCTGCAATTTCTCTCCCCTTGCAGACTATCCAAGAAGGAGAGGAGGGACTACAATATTACTACTATTCTTCTGAAGAGTCCATTTCTTATGCATCCTGGATTGCCTCTGCTTTAGAATATTATTCACTAGGTGAGGAATCAGTTGAAGGGGATTCTTCACCAGAGGACATTACCTTTGGTGAAACAATAACCAAGATGAAAGAGTACTTTAAATGGGACATTACCCAGATGATTGACACCCAGAGGAAAGTATATTGAACTACTTCAAGTGGAGTCACCCTCCCCATCAGCCATCCCACCAATCTTACCTGCCTATCTGGATGCTTTTACCTCTGCATCCACAAATCCAAACTCTCAACCACTTGCACCTAAAAAGACCAGACAGGTTTTACAAGGTCCCTGATGAGCAAAAATTCATAGTTAAACCCCTTTTGCCAGATCCTGCAGTTGTTGCCGTCTCCCCAGAAAAGTAATCCAGACTTGGTCCCTCTACATCTCTTTTGCTTGCTGATAAAGACAACAAAAGCATGGACAGGATTGGTAACAAAAAAAAAAAAAAAGTGTACTCCTCTTCCACCCTGACCTTCCGTGCTATAAATTACCAGAGACACGTGGTTAAATATGCACTGGACCTTGTCTCACAAGCAACTATTCTCCTGGCTACCACACCTGACTGCCCTACTAAATCAGACATAACATCAAAATTGTCTGTCTTCACAGGTAGCCAGACATTCAATTAGGTGTAGTTAAGACGCTGCAGAGACCTCTGCTTGGTCAGCAGCTTCTGCTTCCGTCCTTCACAGATATTCTTGGCTGCGCCTACATCCTCTTCGAGAAGACTTTAAAACTAAAATTGTGGAATACCACTTGGAGCATAACCTTTTGTTTGGAAAACAATCTGCAGAACATTTTAAAAACCTGCAGGAGAAAAGCAAGGAACTGCAGGACATCAAGCATTTGCTTATATCCCATATTCCAAAGTATTACAGGAACTACCCTTATTTGTCAGGAGAACCCCTTCCTCTGCCACCCCCTCATTCACCAGGCACAGGAGGGGAACCAGAAGGCAGGCATTCCCCAGACCTGTTACCTCTCAACCAAGTTCTAGACAGTCCTTTCAGCATAGAAATGTACCCAACAATGCATGACTGGCTTGCCTATCTGGCCTTGTCAGCCCGCCTATCCCACTGTTTACCTATTTGGAAAACCATCACTTCAGACCAGTGGGTACTGAGTATCATTCTAAATTTATACTTCCTTTCCTGGAGGGAAAAGCCCATCCCAAAGCCTATTCCCTTTCCTCACAAAAAACAAATACACCTCCTGCCACAAATTATTCAAGATCACCAGAAAATAGGAACAATAGAACCTGTTCCTCCAGGGCAGGAAGGAAAAGAATTTTACTCAAGACTCTTTCTGGTCCCCAAAAAGGATAGACCTTGGAGACCTATACTGGATCTATCTTTCCTGAACCAATTTCTGGAAGTTCTTTCTTTCGAAATGCTCTCCCTCCCAACTCTACTCCCACTTATCCCAGACCAGGCCTTCATGGCCACTCTAGATCTAAAGGAGGCTTACCCGCATATCCCCATACCACCCCCCAACAGAACATTTTTATATTTTTCTGGACCCTGTTCTCATTTTCAGTTTACAACCTTGCCCTTTGGTTTGTCTACAGCACCCAAAGTATTCACAAAATGCCTAGCCCCAACCATTGCTTCTGCAGGACCAAAGGTATCCAACTGTACCCCTACCTAGATGACCTTCTTCTAGCAGAGACGCAAACCCATCTCAGAGACCATCTCAGGTTCACCCTCAGTATAAACAAATGCTCCTTGCTCCTTCAGCAAGACACAGTATTTCTGGGCTGCAGAATCAGGACCGATCTAATGTGGGCCTTTCTTCCACAGGAAAAGGTCCACTCCCTCTCCAATCACTTTCAAAACCTTTTACTGGAATCCCAGATTTCTGCAAGACAATTCCTGCAACTCCTGGTGCTTATACTTGCCTACTGAGGACTGCTTTGCAGAGCAATGCTAACTTGATCTTGGTTGCTACCCGGCAGCTGAGACCAGCACTGATTCTCTTTGCTGAATGAATTGAGCAGAAAGGGCCCTTAAGGTCTTTACTATATTGGGCAAGATTGTATCACAGTAGCAAAGATCTCTAGTGCGCCAAGGCCTTAAAGCACTTACAGCTTCTAGCCCAGAAGATAGAACTTCAATATCTTTTATTTCAGAGATCCTTATACAGGTCAAGAAACCTCTGTACAGCAAATCATATATGCCAAAATGGACTAGTTTTTCTACTTAGTGTGGATGCAGTGGCATTTAACTCTGGACAGCCATGATTCAGTAAGCTGTGTTTTTTTTCTTTTCAGATTGTTGGAGGAGGGGATTTCTTAAATATTTGTCAAGGGGAATGTTCTTTCTTTTCAGTCTACTTGCTTTTGAAGATGCCTTTAGCTGTCATACCTTCACTAACCATTTAATACATATTTTGGAAAATCAAAGGAAGCTAGTGCCTCCCCACTGGCACTTGAATTTCAGTTTGGAAAATTTGTCAAGTGGACCCGTTGATGTATCTGCTTTCTGTCACTGGAATTGTCAAAAGCGGCACTAAATATGGTATTCAGCTTTCAGTACTTTTTCCAAATCTGCAAATGGGGGGGGGGGGGGTCATGTGCCTTTTTGAGGTATACAGATGGCAGCTATGATTTTACTTGCTGATGTCTAGAGATATCTGCAAACTTGAGAAATCAGGCCTGTTTGCCAAATAACCTTTTGTGGCATACCCAGTATTACACATGATGTTCATCGTGTTACACTGCTGCAGTCATTACACTTGGGTTATCCTGCCGTCAGGCGGTTCCCCAGTCAGCCTGAGTTCCAAAGTCTTGGTCCGGTGTCGGTTGCTGTCGCCTCTTCCCTGATGTCAGTGCGACAGGGGGATACAAGATGCAGCTGACGCCATTTTCTTCAGTCTTTCTTGCCGCACGGTGCCCGAAGCAGAAGCAGTTCGCAAGTGCCGGTCGGCCGACTCCTTAGATTTTCATTCCGAATCCAGAACCGAAGTCTTCTAAAAAAGCTAAGTACCCTATTGGGGAAACTTTTTCTTGCCTCAGACCAATGTCATTAAAAGTTAATAACTATTTCTTATGGGAAGCAAATACCTCATAAGGATTTCCACTCCTATTGTATTCCATGCCTAGGCCCAGACCACGACGTCACTGGTTGTCTGTTTTGTGCTAGATTTAACAAGCACACTATTAAACGTCTGTTTGATTTTGCCCGGCATTATTTTGGCAGAAAATTCAATTACACCATGCCGTCGGAACTTCCGATGACCGGAATACATAAAAAACGCAAGGACAGGCATCCGAGGCCCAAAACTGGCGACGAGGCCTCTTTTAGGCCGGTCGCCGGTTCTCCGGTTTTCAGCGAGGTGCCTACGCAGCCCCTGACGACCGCTTCCATAGAACCACAGTCCGCCTCCGACTCCCACGTGGAGCTGGCTGGGCCTTCAGACGCACTTGGTATTCAGATTACCGAACTTAACCCTACAGAGGGAGCCGAAGTAGCTGAGCAATCCACAGCTTCAGAGGGTGTTTTCAGACCTACCCAGTTAACCATTAAAACCCTCTGTTAAGTCTAAGCCTCCCTTAAAAGCAAAGAAACAGACACAGCTATCTCCAGGGCAGGCTTCCATGCCTAAGAAACAAATGCTCAAAATGTCCGAAGACCTAATTACCCTGATCAGAGGGTCCCCATCCCCCTCCTGATAAAAGGTCCAGACAAGATGCAGACTATGAATCTTCTCACCAGGTGTCCATTTCCTCAGACTCATCCTCAGACCTAGGATATTCCTTACCCCTTTATGAGGATTCTGATGCTGTGAGGAATCAATTCCTTTAGCCTCTCCGCCTGAGGACTACTCCTTTGGGGAGACCTTACATACTATGGGAACATTTCCACTGGGAAGGCCAGGATTACTCAGAATCCAAGAAAAGGCTCAGAGACTTCCTTTTATTGCTTCAACACAGACCTCTTGCTATTCCGCCAGTATCAGATATTGTGGATGATGTGTACACTGAATCCAGCTTAAACCCTGACTTCTTACCACCAGCCCCAGTTAAGCCTGATAGATATTATAGAGTCCCTGACTCTCACAAATTTCTGTACAAAAGCCCTGTTGCTGACCCTGAAACTATTTCTCAGGGACCCAAAGAGATTACGGCCTCATCAGCTAAAAACCCAGTCCCCTCTGACAGAGATTCCAGAGCATTAGACAGATGCAATGAGAGCCTTGAATTGCCAGTTTCACATGCTAAAATATCAGCATTTTTTAATGTCTCATTTGAAACAAAAGATGCTTTCAGATTCAGATCCTCCTAAAATGAAAGAAATGCAGGATTTATTGCATGCAGCTGAACAAGTGGGAAAACATACTTTGCAATGTGGGTTTGATTCCTTAGAGGCCTCCTGTAGAGCAGCAGTTACAGGCTCTGTCATTAGAAGGCATGCGTGGTTAAAAGAACATACGCTACCAGATCATGTTAAGGCCAAATTATTGGATGCACCTTTGCAACGAGATGTATTGTTTGGAGTTAAGGCAGAGGAGGTATTAAAAAAGATGGAGGATAAGGCAAAATCTATGCAAACAGTCAAAGATTTCTTACAGGTTCAGCCTCCTCATTTTAGTAGAAATTGGCCAACAAAAAATTGGTCCTTTCCAGTCACAGACAGACCTCAAAGGGGCAGATACAGACGTCCAAGAGGTAGAGGTCAGACGCAAGGCCCTTACAGACCTCGACAATGGGGTACACCAGGCCAGAAAGAAGGGGAAGACAGGCCTCAACCTTACAAAAAAAAATAATCTCAATGACTTTCCACTACAGCTGCCAAACAGCTCTCTTGGCAGCCCCCTTAGGAGGAAAACTGGCTCTTTTCTATCACAATTGGCATTGCATCACCAAAGACAAATGGGTTCTCAACATCATATCTCAAGGTTACAGGTTCCACTTTCACACTCTGCCAAGGTTAAAAGGAATGCCAAATCTGCCACCAAATCAATGGGCAGAGGCTAAAAAAACAGTTACAGCAGTCATGGACATGAGAGCTATTCAAAAGGTACAACCACAAGAGCAAGGACAATGATTTTACTCGAGACTCTTCCTGGTTCCCAGAAAGGACAAAGCCTGGAGACCCATTCTGGACCTTTCTTCTCTGAACACTTACCTGGATGTTCCGAAATTCTAAATGTTGATACTGCAGCAGCTTTTTCACATGCTGGGCAAGAAAGCTTGGCTCGTGACTTTGGACCTCAGAGGCATACCTGCATGTCCCTATCAGACAAAACTGCAGAAGATACCCCAAATTTCTAGCTGGTTCAGTGCACTATCAATTCTCTGCACTTGCCCTTTGGCTTATCTACTGCGCCCAGGGTCTTCACAAAGTGCCTGGCGCCAGTAATTGCATTTTGCAGGCAAAAAGGAATTCAAATTTGCCCATACCTGGACGACTGCCTGATTCAAGCAGAGAGCAAGAACATTCTTCTAAAGCATCTGGCATACGTAAAAAAGTTAAGTTGTAAACGAAAAGAAATCAAAACTAGTGCCCTCACAACAGATAATATTCCTGGGTGCCAGCTTAAACACAACGGCCCAGATGGCTTATCTCAAGCCAGACAAGCAAGGACAACTGACTCAGTATTTTCATTTAATGGCAACAAAGACCCAACTCCCTGCAAGAAAATTTCTGCAGGCCTTGGGCTACATGGCATCTTGCATACTACTAATTCCATATGCCAGGCTGCATATGAGGAAACTACATTGGTACCTAAAGAGTGTATGGTCTCAACACTGTCAAAGTTTGGAAACAGTTATACCACTAATTCCTTGCCTTCAACAGGAGTTCCGATGTTGGGCTCAAGCTTGTTACCTCAACAAGGGGACAGCCTTTTACTCCTCCCACAGCCAGGCAGACACTGACAACAGATGCATCGGATTACGCCTAGGGAGCACACATGGCAGGAAAATGTATTCAGGGCGAGTGGCCCACAGAGCAAAGACATCTCCACATCAATCAAAAAGAGATGCTAGCTGTACAAAATGCAATTATATATTTCAAGTACCTGTTGCATCCAGGACAACTGCTACTAAAGACAGACAACACCACAGTTATGTGGTACATAAATAAGCAAGGGGGCACACACTCCTACCCCCTCTGCAGACAAGCCATGACCTTGTGGAACACAGCTTTAAACTACAAAGTTCATCTGCAGGCACAATTCCTGCCAGGAGAGAGAAACACAATGGCAGACTATCTAAGCAGAAACATCATGGATCCCCATGAATGGGAATTGAGCCCACAAATATTCAGAATGATAACACAAAAATGGGGGAGATCAGACATAGATCTGTTTGCATACCCAATGAACTGCCAATTGCAGAAATTCTGCACAAGGAGCTACCATCCACAAGCACTGAAAGTGGATGCCCTCCCGTTCAGCTGGAAAAAACTACAAGTATATGCTTTCCCTCCTTTACCTCCTCTTCCAAAAGTACTCATAAAAGCCAGGCAAGAAGAGCCAAAAATGATCCTGATTGCTGCAGACTGGCCACGCCAGCACTGATACCCAATCTTAAAGAACTTGGCACAAGAACCACCCTGGATTTTGCCTCAAATCCCACAGGCGTTCACACAACACAACAATCAGATACTTCACAGCCAGCTAAAGACCTTAAATCTAGCTGCATGGAAAATTCCTTAGCCAAGCAAGCATTGCCTCTCCAAAGCTGTTATGGATGTCATTCTAGAGGCCAGAAGGCCTAGCACCAGGAAGGCCTACTCGGATAAATGGAAGAGATTCTGTGCCTGGAATCAAGCACACAGCCTTGACCCTCTTGTCCCAAACATTCCTCAGATACTTCAATACTTAACTGAAATGCTGGACAAGGGCCTCTCCTTCTCATCCAGCAAAAATCCATGCTTCAGCCATTTCTGCTCATTACAACACTGATCCACCTATTTTTTCTAATCCTTTGCTCAAACAGTACCTCAGAGCGGCTAAAAACATGAGACATACATAGAGCACCTACACCAACTTGGGACCTCAACTTTGTTTTGGAAAAATTAACTTTACCTCCTTTTGAGCCAGCTAACACAGCAGAATTAAAATACATCTCTTGGAAGACTGCTCTGCTACTGGCAATAACATCAGCAAGAAGAGTTTCAGAATTACAGGCACTAATGGCAGTGGAACCTTTCCTCCTCTTCCACCAGGACAGGGTGTCCTTAAGAACTAACCCTACGTTTATGCCAAAGGTGGTATCAAGTGTGGCTCTAAACCAAACCATTCACTTGCCAACTTTTTATCCAAAACCACAGAACAAAGGGGAGAGGCTACTACATTCCTCGGACATTCACAGGCTGTTACGCTTCTACTTGGACAAAACCAAAGATATCAGAAAATCTGAGCAATTATTGTTAGCATATGCTGCAGGAGCACAGGGAAAAGCCATTTCAAAGCAGACTATTTCAAAATGGATAGCTCACTGTATACGTTTTTCCTATACCCACCATGGGAAACCTGTACCTAGCAGCATTAGATCTCACTCCACCAGGGCAACAGCCACTTCAGCTGCCTACCTCAGAGGAGTGCCTACCAAGGATATTTTAGAAGCAGCAACATGGAGTTCTGTGCATACCTTCACCAAACATTACCATTTGCCTTTATATTCCATATCCAGAGCTGGCTTTGCCACTGCTGTGCTGCAGGGGCTTATTGCCACACCTAATGCCTTATAACTTCAGCCTCCCTACCTCAGCTTTGGGATTCCACCCAAGTGTAATGACTGCAGCAGTGTAACACGATGAACATAGTACAGTTTTGTACCTACCATAAATGTAGATGTTCGAGTGTAAACACTGCTGCAGTCCAGGTTACCCTCCCTCCTTCCCCTCTTTCTTTCTGGTACATACCTAGGTCATCTACCCTTACTACCTGTGGGGAGTATTTGCTGGTAATTAAAAATGGTGGTTTGCTTTTCTTTTATATATTTTACTTGCAGTGTGAATGGCCTAACTATTTGGGGGCACCTGACATCTGGGGCAAGAAAAACTGAAGAAAATGGCGTCGGCTGCATCTTATATCCCCCCGTCACACTGACGTCGGGGAAGAGGCGACAGCAACCGATGCCAGACCAAGACTTTGGAACTCAGGCCGACTGGGGAACCACCTGATGGCAGGGTAACCCAAGTGTAATGACTGCAGCAGTGTTTACACTCTAACATCTACATTTATGGTAGGTACAAAACTGTACTTTTTGCTGTAGATGTGATGTTGCTCAAACATCTGTGGTTATGGTGAGTATGGTCAAACAGCTGTACTTTTTAGCAAAAATCTAATGTGCTGTAATGTGATTATGTGAAAACCTGACCCTTTTCTTTAGAATTGAAAATCATAATTTTGAATGTTTATTTTATGTTAGAAGCTTTAAAATACTGTAAGAACATGTTAGCACAAGCAAACAATCTTTTAAATTTACATTTACTTTCTGTAATTGTATTTTAGGAGATGCAGAGGAAGGGGAAATACCACCATTTAAAAAAATGAAACTGGAACATCAGACACAAAAGCAGGGTAGGACAGACAGGCTGTAAATGTATATGTGTTAAGGGTAAAAAATGACAGAGTCTAATCTGCTTAACGTTACTAAACTATATTTAGCTGCTTCTTTCATCTTTGTGTTTTGCAATGAGGCATCCATTAACTTTGCAAAATGCGTAGGTCAGCGGATTGTTTACTGACATTTTAATCATAAGTAATTTTTTACCATATAGTTACTTTCTGGATTTAGCTGAAGAGGTTTTAGAACCCTACAGGAGGTAAAATTGGTCTGCATCATACATTTCACCTTCTAGGATGTTCCCTAGCAGTAGTAAATTGTTAGGTTGAACAGTATGCAGAATAATAAAATATTTAAAAATATGTACTGAAAAGAATAAATGCATTTATAAAACAAGCCAATAATTTTTTTGTTACTAGTCAGTGGGAGTGGATTTACGGACAGGTCTTATTCAGCATATTAACAGTGATGCCTTGGGAATACTTGGAGGATAAAGAATAGGTAAAATAATGAAATGAAAAGATGGTAATAAAGCCAGATAAACTACTGCATAGTAAAAATGGCTAGAGAGGTGACATGGTTAGGAAAAAAGGGAGCATTAATCATCTCTTAGGGTACATTAAGCAAGGAATAGGATAGCTGTGCAGGATCAGTACTGGTTTGATGAACTCTTAGCAGGTCTGGTCCAATGGGCAGTATTACTACTTTTTTGATTGGAGGTAACTTGTACATAATTGTTTTTGGTTATTGGCAGATGACATTGTTTCACATTTTTCCCCACAGTACTTGGGGAAACCAGCTAAGTAAGTCTCCAGCCTTTAGTTTCCTAAGTGATGCCTTGATCTTAAGAACTGTTCATTGATGCAGGAAATTTTGTAACTGTTTTGGTTTTGTTGAACACTATTCACAGAATTTGAAAAGCTTGTAAAACTATGATGATCTTCGTGTTTCACTGTTGCAGTAATCACATTTGGGTTATCTGCTTGCAGTAGCCCGCAGTCGGCCTGATTAACAAAGTCTTGGGTGTTGCGTCGGTTGCTGTCTCTTCTGTGACGTCAGGTCGTCGGGGCTATAAAACATGCAGCCGACGCCATTACATCAGTTATTCTTGCCGTGCGGGGCCCGAAACAGAAGCAGTTCACAAGTGCTGGTCGGCCTACTCCTGAAATTTTCATTTTTGAGTTTCAGAACCGAAGTCTTCAACTAAAAGCCAAGTACCCCATTGGGGAATCTTTTTCAGTAAAAGGTAAGTAATTGCATTACTTGTGGAAAGCAAATTCCTCATCAATATTTTCATTCGTACTGTATTCCTTGCATAGGTCCTGACCACGACGTACCTCGCTGTCAGTTTTGTGCCTTATTTAAACCTCTAACTATCCGTCGGTATATTTTCACTTCTAAATATTTTGGTACCTGGTTCAATTATCCTGATACGTCTTCGGTAAGCCATCCAACTACTGACTTTCCAAAAAAAACTGCAAAGATAAAGACATAGGCTGCCTAGGTTCAAAGCTGCCGACGATGCTTCTAATAAACCAGTCACCAGTTCACCGGTACTCAGTGAGGCACTTACGCAGCCCCTGATACCCGCTTCTTCAGATTCGCAGGCCTCTACTGAGACCCATTCAGAGTCCGGTATGCCTGCCGCGAGATGCTTCAACTGTGGAACCTGCAGATGTCTCTACCTTGGATCCAGAGCCGCTCTGCAGGCACCGACTTCTGAGGGTGTATTCTGGCTTACTGACTTGCGTATTAAACAGACGCCATCTTCTTCAAGGCCTAAAACTCCAACCATGCCTAGAAAACTGACGCCCCAGACCGCATGGTCAGGCCTGTATGCCTAAAAAACAAATAAGAATGGCTGAAGACCTTATTACTTTAATCAGGGGAAGCCAGCTTTCCCCCTCTAAGAGAACTAGGACTGAGTTTGCTTATGATACTTCTGACCAGGTTTCTGATTTTTGTTACCTCTGATGACCAGGATTTACCCCTTATCTATCTGTGAGGATTCTGATGCTGAGAAACTCTATTCCCTCTGCTCCCCCCCCCCCCCCAGAGGATTTCTCTTTTGGTGAAACATTGCATACTCTCAGGGAGCATTTTCGTTGGGAAAGTCGGGATCTCTTATTCTAAAAAGAGGCTTAGGGATTTCTTACTCTTGCCCCAGAACAGGCCTTTAGCTATACCTCTTGTACTAGACATTGTTGTTGATGCCTTTGTGGAATCTAGCTTGGCCCCTGACTCTTTACCTCCTGTTCCCAGAAAACCTGATAGATACTACAGGGTCCCTGACTCTCTCAAGTTCCTTTTTAAAAATCCTACTGCGGATCCTGAGACCATTTCACAGGGACCCAAGAGCATTAAAGCTACTACTGCCAACCCCCCCGATAGAGACTCCAGGGTGCTGGATACATGGGGTAAGAAGGTATACACTTCTGCAACTTGGGCCATTAGGGTCTTAAACGGCCAGTTTCATATGTTAAAGTATCAGCAGCATATTATTGGATTGCTTAAAGAGAAAATTATGTTGATTCCTGATTGTGCTGAAAATAAGGATTTACAGGATTTACTGCATTCAGCTGAACAAGTTGGAAAACGTACTTTACAATGTGGTTTTTATTCTCTAGAGGCGTCTTGCAGGGCTATTGTAACTGGGTCTGTACTTAGAAGGCATGCTTGGCTTAAGGAGCAATCCTTGTCAAATCATGTTAAAGCGAAATTGCTGGATGCTCCCTTAAGCCAGGACCGCCTGTTTGGCAACAAGGCAGAAGTAGTTCTTAAAAAGATGGAGGAAAAAACTAAATCTATGCAAACTGTTAAATATATTTTACGAGTGCAACCTCCAAGATTTAGTAGGCATTGGCCTTCCAAGAATTGGTCCTTTCCTGCCTCTTCCATACCTTCTCAGTCCAAACCCAGATCCAGCAGAGCTCCCAGGCTTTAGTCCCAGGGTACGCACAGGACTAAGTAGTGGGGGGCCTCCACTTCCAAATCTGGGAGTAATAAAACTCACCCTATGGTAAACTGTCACAATTACTTTTTTAAAACTTCCAAACACTTCTTAACTGACTGCCCCTTTGGGGGGAAAGATTGCTCTTCATGCAACGAACTAGGAGCACATTACCCAGGACAAATGGAAAACATATATAATGTTTAGGTGGCCAGATCTACCCCCATATCAGTGGGCAGAGGCCCAAAAGCAAGTACTTTCTCTCTTAAGCATGGGGGCTATTCAGTTGGTACCAGAAGAGGAAAAGGGGCAAGGTTTCTACTCCAGACTTTTCCTGGTACCCATAAAAGCCAATTCATGGCATCCTATCCTGGACCTGTCTACTCTAAACACCTTTTTAGTGATTCCAAAATTCAAGATGCTGACTCTTCACTAGTTGCTCCCTATGCTAGGCAAAGACACCTGGTTGGCAACACTAGATCTAAAGGAAGCATACCTGCACATCCCTATCAGGGACTCTTGCAGAAGATACCTACGCTTCAAAGCAGGCTACACGCACTTTCGGTTCTCTGCACTGCCCTTTGGCTTATCTACTGCTCCCAGGGTATTCACAAAGTGCCCAACTCCAGTCATTGCATTCTGCAGGCAAAGAAATATTCAAATATACCCATACCTGGACGATTGTCTAATTCAGGCAGAAAGCCAGGACATACTTTGGAATCATTTGGCCTTTGTACAATGGGTGCTGACTTGTCTGGGGTACACCATAAACGAAAAAAAATCACACCTTGTACCCTGTCAACAAATTATATTCCTGGGAACAAGCTTGAATACAACTTCCCAGATGGCTTTCCTCACACCAGAGAAACAAATTCATTTGACAACGTACTTCAAACAAGTGGCCACAAAAACCCTGCTATCTGCAAGGCAAATACTACAAGCCTTGGGGTTCATAGCCTCCTGCTTTCTTCTAATTCCATATGCAAGACTGCATATGAGGAAACTACAGTGGTATCTAAAACGTCTGTGGTGTCAACATTCTCAGGATCTAGAAGCAATGATTCCTATCATACCTTGCCTACGCTTAGAGTTCCTTTGGTGGGCAGAGGCCTGCCACCAGAACAAGGGACTACCATTCACACTAACCCCCCAAACCCTAACAGACTCATCAGACTATGCATGGGGGGCTCACCTGGCAGGGAAGTGCATTCAGGGCAAATGGAACCCAAGTCAAATGCACCTGCATATCAATCAAAAAGAAATTAGCTGCACAGAATGCTCTGACAGCCTTCAAGGACTGACAAAATCACTGTTATGTGGTACATAAACTAGCAGTGGGGTAGACATTCTTATCCCCTCTGCAGACTAGCCATGGCATTGTGGAGCACAGCCCTGAGCTTGCCAAGTGCATCTACAAGATCAGTTCCTGCCAGGAAAACTAAATACACTGGCAGATGAACTAAGCAGAAACCTCATGGACCCATTCATGGACCCAGACGAGTGAAAACTGGAACCAAGGATTTTCAACATGTTGACAAGCAAATAGACCGGTTTGCCTCCCCCCAGAACTATCAATTTGACATATTTTGCACAAGGACTCCCCACAAACAAGCTTGGAAAGTGGATGCTCTGTCCTTCAGCTGGAAAAACCTATCAGTTTATGCCTTTCCTCCTCTGCCTCTGCTCTCCAAAGTACTACTAAAGGTCAAACAAGACAAACCAAGGATGATTTTGATTGCACCAGACTGGCCACGCCAACATTGGTACCCCCTCTTGCGCAGTATGTCACTGTTGGCCCCATGGCACCTGCCTCTGTCTCCTACCCTATTGTCTCAGCAGGATAACCAGATTCTGCACCCTCAGCTTCAAACTCTGAACCTAGCAGCCTGGTTAATTACCTAATCTCTCCTTTACCATCCCTCAGTAAACCAGTGATGGATATCATTTTAGAGGCAAGGAGGCCTAGTACTAGAAAATCTTGTGCTGAAAAATGGAAAAGATTCTTTGCCTGGAACCAATCTCAAGGGATGAGCACAGCAGTGCCCAGTTTACCTTAGATTTTACAATACTTAACTGAGATGCTTCACAAGGGCCTGTCTTTCTCCTCCATCAAAATTCATGCCTCAGCCATTTCAGCTCATTATAACACAGAACCTCCCCTCTTCTCTCTTCCGCTGCTCAAGCAGTTCCTCAGAGGGGCCAAAAATTTATGACCACCCAGGAGAGTTCCAACTCCAGCCTGGGACCTTAACTTTGTATTGGAGCAACTCACCCTTCCTCCTTTCGAGCCAGCTGCTGCTGCAGACTTAAAATTCCTTTCTTGGAAAACAGCTTTCCTTTTAGCAATCACTTCAGCAAGAAGGATATCTGAATTACAGGCTCTTATGGCAGTGGAGCCTTTCATCATCTTTCATGTGGACAGGGTGTCCCTCGGGACCATTCCTTCCTTCATGCCTAAGGTGGTATCCAGTGTGGCCCTTAATCAGTCCATTCATTTGCCAATCTTCTTTCCTAATCCACAGAACAAAGGGGATAGGATTCTGCACTCCTTAGATGTGCACAGACAACTTAGATTCTACTTGGACAGGACTAAACCTCAAAGGAAATCTGAACAACTGCTGGTGGCATTTGCTGCAGGGGCAGAGAGGAAGGCTATTTCAAAGCAAACCATTTCCAAATGGATAGGCCATTGCATTCATTTCTGTTACAAGCACCATGGAAAACCTATCCCACAGGGGATCTGACCCCACTCGACCAGGGCTGCATCTACCTCTACAGCCTTTCTCAGAGGCGTCCCTACCAGGGACAACCTAGAAGCTGCTACCTGGAGTTCTCTACATACTTTCACCAAGGATTACCATTTGCCAATTTTCTTTAAATCCAGAGCTGACTTTGCTACTGCAGTCTTGCAGGGCCTTATAACTGATCCTAATGCTATCTAAATTCCTCCTCCCATCCTTAACTTTGGGAATCTACCCAAATGTGATGACCTGCAACAGTGAAACACGAAGAACATAGTACAGTTTTGTACACTTACCATAAAAGTAGATGTTCAAGTGCATTCACTTTTGCAGTCCTGGTTACCCTCCCTCCAGCCCCCTTACTTTTTTTTTTACTATACCTTTACCCTCCTTTACTATGCTCAAAAGCGTTTTGGTTTATTTGCTTTTTGTTGGAGGTATAACCTTGTATATTTATACATTTAATTGCTCATGGGGGGGGCACCTGACATTTGGGACAAGAAAAAATGATGTAATGGTGTCTGCTGCATGTTTTATACCTCTGACAACCTGACATCACGGAAGAAGGGACCGCAACTGACGCAGGACCCAAGACTTTATTAATCAGGCCGACTGAGGGCTACTGCAAGCAGATAACCCAAATGTGATGACTGCAACAGTGAATACACTTGAACATCTACATTTATGGTAAGTGTACGCAACTGTACTTTCTCTGGAAATATTGCTTTTGTATGAGAGAGAAACTGCAAGAAAGATCCAGCCAAACTAGGGTCTTTATTGTAGTGAAGGCCCATGGGATTTATGAAATTGACACCTTAAGGACATACTCATGTTTCAGATGCATGGCTTCTGAATGTCATTTGTCTTTTTTGGTGCACACAGGCCAGTGATAGGGTAGCCTTGTTACCAGAAATTTAAAAATGTTTAGCGTTTTAATATGTGACCTCAACTATTGATGCTTTTTAGTGGGACAGATAAAGTGCAAGCATGAAGTAAAGTATCTGTTTAGCAGAGTAAGGGCTGAGATTTATAGAATTTTAGCCAGTCTTGCCTATCATAGTGTCAGATTGATTGACATGCTGTCTACAGGTGTGGAAAGTATAGGCAACTCAAAAATGTAACTAGGGTGACTTGAGTAGGGCACAATGTGTTAAGGAATGCAGTTAGAGGCTCCATTTTTATTTTTTTTTTAAGTTTCAGTATGTACAACATACATGAAGTAGATGAGTATGTTGGGTCTGGTGCTCTTCCTAGATGGAAGGAGTGCCAAATCAAAGTCAAGTGAGCTTTGATGTCACTTAAGTGTGAGACTGTAGATGTAGGGAGTTAGAACCTGGTGCACCTCATTATTACAGGAGGGAATGCCAGATCAGAGAGGGGACCTTGGGACCACTTTTTTTTTTTTTTTTTTTTTTCTTCTGTCTTTCTCTCTCTCTCCAACTTAGTATTGTGGGGCGCTGTGATTAGGAAGCGCCGCCAGGCACTATACAAGCCAGTTGTGGCTCTTGGACGACTATTATTAGGGAGTCTTTATTAATTAACCTTCGATTTGTATCTTTTCAAGTTTGTCACCTTTTCTTTATAGTGTCCACACCTGGAGATTCTCTCTCTACATTGGTATATGCACTGACTTCTTGCAGCATGCTAAGAGTGTGTTTCAAGGCTGACATTGCCAGTTATTTTGTACTGCCAACACAGTTAGGAATCCAGATCCTGGCTTGCAGTATGGTACACCACCTGCATTTTTTTTATACCTGAAGCATTTTAACTTTTATTAATATCATGATAAAGCAGTGAGGCCTTCAGTTTCATGTGACTTCTGGGTGACCAAAACCCATGCCATACTGTCTATGCTGTCTCTGAGAGGAGCATGTGACATAAATCACCGCCCTAAGCCTTAATTCAACTTGGCCACCTGCAGATATTAGAGAGAGAAATTCCTGGGCTGTCTTACTTTCCCAGTGGATTTTGGGTTTGAAAGTGCCCAGAGACTCTTCACAGGTCCAGATGGTGACCAAAGGTAAGACTCAAACCTGTACCTTATGCCTTTGAGCTAAACACCTTAATCAATGTCCAAACCCCACTGCTTAGAGCAGTTTCATGTTTAGTTCTACGTAGCTATGAGAATTCTTGTTAAAAAGGCAATTTGGGGGGGGGGGTTACAGAATGAGGAGAAACCCCCTCCCCTTTCCAAACAGTTTGTATGGGTTCATAGGTTTATATGAGGCTAACAACCAGCAGGGTATTTTCAACCTAGCTGTACAATCCAGCTCAGTTATGTCCCAGAGTTCTTGGACATCTGAGTAGTGATGTATGTTAGTAAAGAGGTAACTAAGGGTTTATGTGGTGAGGGTGTATGTTAGGAATTAATTTATTTACTGTCAACCTCTGTCCATCTGAGACATGGGGCTGTAGAGCAGAGGTGAATTTGTGATTTCCCATCCGGTGACCAAGGTTGCTTTTGACTAGGGGGTCAGTGATGAACTATGCATCATGTAGATGGGGAGCTTGTTCCATAGCACAGAGATCCTTTGTGATGCATCTCTCTCTCACCCGTATGTTCCATTTATGTCTCCGGCAAAGTTCAGGTCCTTGGATCTAGTGTTTATTGTACTGTTTGTTTTGCAGATATGCAAAAGATTCATCAGAGCTAGATCTGATAGTGCCTTGTATGCTAGGCATAGATTGCCCCTCAGTAACTTGGAGGAGACAGAGTACAAAGAGAGGGTCTTAAGAACGATATGTGTTGGACAGGTTATTCATACCCTGGATTTTCCTTGTGAGGAGCCTTTGAGAGCAGTCTTGACTGTTGTAAGTGCCTGGTTAGCTATATGCCAAAGGGAGGCATTAATCCCAATGATGGGTCTGATAAGGACTGAGTAGAGCAGTACTACAACTTACTTGGACCCAAATATCATACCGTTGCTTATGATTTGACTGGCAACTTCTTAATTCAAGATCCCTGTCAATACCTCCTGCTTTAGAATCTACACCTCACTGTGCTGCTGCTGTGCAGTGTGGGGTTCACCCTCAATCTCAGTCTGTATTGACTCCATGTCAGGACCAGGTGCTTGAGTTGCAGGATTCAGAACATTTCAATGTTGGCTTGTCTCCCACCTCCCAAAGTCCTCTTGTTGATTGCTTATTTCCAATCTCTACTTCTATTCCAGTTATTCCTGCAAGGGAGTTTCTTTGCACTCTGGGGTACATGGCTTTCACCATTGCCCTGGCTCCTTTTGCCAAACTCGACATAGGTTCAGGTAGGTACTAGGCTATCTGCCTGAAGGCATTTATAAGCCTAGCCGGAATGTTTGCTTTCGCCGCCCCCTTAGGTTAGTTCCCTGTGCCTTTGTCCAGCAAAGCCATCGAAGTGATCCCTAGGATTAACTTTCTGTTTCCCATCCACTCGTCAAAGTTCCTCTTGAAGAGGCTTAGCAAGGAGCTCTGCCTAATGTAGATTGGAATCTTGTTCCAGAGCATGGGAAGTCTCTGGGACAGGAATCTTTCCGTCCAGCACGTGCTATTTATTGTGGTGAGATTTAGATCCCTGGAGCGTGTGGCTCGAGGGGATATGGTTTACCCACCTATGTGATAGTTTGTGAGTACTTTGTTTTTTCCAAAGCGAATAACTATGCACTTTTTGACATTTAGCTTGAGGTTTTGACACCAGGTATCAATCTCAGTGACACCCTTTTGGAGGATGTCTGTGTCAGCCGGACAGTCAGTCATAGCCCTTAGTTTGCAGTCATCTGTGAACTTGGTCAGCCATAGTCCTCCTGTGCTTTCCTGTACCTCTGAGAAGTATATGCCGAACAGGAGGGTTCCTAGGACTGAGCCCTGGGGAACGCCACTTGTAACCGGTTTAGAGTCAGACCTAGCTCCCGCAACTCTTACCATGTGGGTTCTGTCCGTGAGCCAGTTGGCAACCCATCTCGTGATGTAAGGGTTTATGTTCAGGCTGGTGAACTTGTCTATAATACCCGAGTGGGGAATGGTGTCAAAGACCCTTGCGAGGTCTAGGTAGGCTGTGTGAACCACCTTTCCCTCGTCTATAGCCTTGGTATCTGTCTCAAAGAAGTCCACCAGGTTTAGGAGGCATGATCTGCCCTTAAAGCCGAAATGGGTAGGGTCCAGTGTTTGGAGGTTCCCAATGTCTCTGTTAATGTGATCCATGATGCGCTGCATAGCTTTGCAAACCAAGCTAGTCAGGCTTATAGGGCGATAGTTCCCGGGGTCCGTTGTGGCTCCACCTTTGTGGAGTGGAATAACAGTTGCTGTGCGCCACTCTGTGTGCATGTAGCCTGTGGAGAGGCTGTTTAAACAGTGAGTTTAGGTGAGGGGTTAGTTGATCTTTGAGCTCGTGCAGGGCACAGCCTGGGGCGCCATCCAGTCCCATTGATGGATGCTGTGTTTTTGGCTTTGGCGAGGGCTGTTTTAACCTGTGTGTCTGTGATTTCAGGGGCACTACACTCTTCTGTTATAGTTATGGGTCCTTTTGGGGGTGAGAGGGGGGTGAAGTTTGCACTGAACCCATCTGCCAGGATGTTTTCTATATCGGTTGGTTCACTGTATTTTGTGCCATTCTGCACTAAATCCAAGCAGATCTGAGAATTGCCACTTAGATTATTGACATAGCTAAAGAATGCCTTGTGTTTGTCTTTGGAGTCCATGGCAATTTTCCTTTCGAAGCAAGCCTTGGAATATTTTGGGGGAATATAGTTTTTGGCTGATACTGATCAGGTATGTCTTCCCTTCTTGGGATTTTACTCTCTTCTGTACTAGTTGTTCTTCGTGTTTCACTGTTGCAGTCATTACATTTGGGTAATCCTTCTGGCAGGTTGCCCTCAGTCAGCCTGAATTCCAAAGTCTTGGGTCCTGCATCGGTTGCTGTCGCTCCTTCCCTGACGTCAGGTCATCGGGGGTATAAAATCAGCAGCCAACGCCATTTTCTTGAGTCTTTCTTGCCGCGTGGTGCCCGAAGCAGAAGCAGTTCGCAAGTGCCGGTCGGCCGACTCCTGAGATTTTCGTGTTCGAGTTTCAGGTACGAAATCTTCAATAAAGCTAAGTACCCCATTGGGGAAACTTTTTTCTTGCCCCAGACCGATGTCAGAAAAAGTAAATTGTATTTCTTGTGGAAAGCAAATACCTCATAAGGACTTTCATTCTTACTGTATTCCTTGCCTAGGCCCTGATCACAACGTTTCCGGTTGTCGGTTTTGTGCTAGATTTAACCAACGCACTATTAAGCGTCAGTATGATCTTGCTTTAAACTACTTTGTACGCTGGTTTAATTATCCAGAAATGTCATCGGATAGCCACCCGACTACCGGAGTTCACAAAAAACGCAAAGAAAGGGAGAGAGAGAAACAACAAAGGCCCAAAACCGACGAAGCTTCTCCTAAGCCAGTCGCCGGTTCTCAGTGAGGTGCTTTCGCGGCCCCTGACGCCCGCTACTTGAGTTGCAGGCTGCTACAGACTCCCACGTGGAGTCTGCTATGCCGCTGGAAACTTAAGATATTGGAGCCTCGGACACTATTCCCTCAAATGGGTCCAGAGCCTCTGAGCAGGCACCGGCTTCTGAGGGTGTATTCAGACCTAAACATCTTTACATTAAACATACTTCAGCTTCAAAGGCTAAAGCAAAGAAACAAACTCAAGAGCCACTTGGTCAGGCCTCTATGCCCAAAAAACAGATGCTCAAAATGGCCGAAGACTTGATTATCTTGATCAGGGGTTCCCATCCCCCTCCTGATAAGAAGCATAAGCAAGAGACAGACTATGAATCTTTATATCAGATTTCTATTTCTTCAAATTCCTCTTCTGATCAGGAATATTCTCTTCCCCCCTATGAGGATTCTGATGCTGAAGAAATCTATACCTTCACCTTCTCCTCCAGAGGACTGTTCTTTTGGGGAAACCTTGCACACCATAAGGGAGCATTTCCATTGGGAGAGCCAAGATTTTTCAGAATCTAAAAAGAGGCTCAGGGACTTACCTCAACACAGGCCTCTAGCCATTCCACCTGTGTTAGACATTGTAGATGTGTTTTCGGAGTCTACCCTGACCCCTGACTCCTTACCTCCAGCTCCTGTTAAGCCTGACAGATACTACAGGGTTTCTGACTCTCATAAATTCCTTTTTAAGAACCCTGCTGCAGACCCAGAAACTATTTCACAGGGTCCCAAAGGAGTTAAGGCTTCCGCTGCAAAAAAACCTACCCCCTCTGACAGATTGTAGGGCACTGGATAGATGGGGAAAAAAGGTTTGCACATCTGCTACCTTGGCTATAAGGGCCTTAAACTGTCAGTTTCATATGCTCAAATATCAGCAACATGTCATGGCATTGCTTAAACAGAAAATGTTAAACTCTGAATGTGCAGAAAATGAGGAAATGCAGGATTTATTGCATGCAGCTGAACAAGTTGGAAAGCATACTTTGCAATGTGGTTTTAATTCTTTGGAGGCCTCCTGCAGGGCCACAGTTACGGGCTGTGTAATTAGGAGGCATGCTTGGTTAAAGGAACAAAATCTGCCTGATCATGTCAGTTAAATTATTAGATGCACCTTTACAGCGTGATACTTTGGTGTTAAGGCAGAAGAGGTGTTAAAGAAAATGGAGGACAAAGATAAATCAATGCAAACTGTCAAAGATTTTTGCAAGTACAGCCACCTAGGTTTAGTAGACAACTGGCCTACAAAGAATTGGTCCTTTCCTATGTCAGACCGACCTCAAAGGGGCAGATCCAGGCGCAAGGTTCATACAGGTCAAAGCAATGGGGTGCTTCTACCTCCAGAGTTGGAGAAGACAAATCACAACCATACAGGAAACAGTCCCAATGACTTCCCCCTGCATGCACCAAGCACTTAACTTCTGGCAGCACCCTTAGGGGGAAAATTAGCACTTTTTGCTCAAAATTAGCACATTATAACCCAGGACAAGTGGGTTCTAAATAGTGTCAGAAGGCTACAAGTTCCATTTCCATACCTCTGCCAAAGGCAAACGGTTGGCCAGATCTGCCAAAAAATCAGTGGGCAGAGGCACAAAAACAAGTCTCATCCCTCATGGTCATGGGGGCCATTCAACAAGTACCAGAGCAAGAGCAGGGACAAGAATTTTACTAGACTGTTCTTGGTACCCAGAAAGGACAAAGCCTGGAGACCAATACTGGACCTATCTATTCTGAACACATTCCTGGATATACCAAAATTCAAAATGTTGACTTTGCAGCAGCTTCTGCCCTTGCTGTACCTTTAGACCTAAAAGAGGCATACCTGCATGTTCCAATCAGACAATTATGCAGAAGATACCTCATTCAAGGCTGGCACAATGCATTGCCAATTCTCTGCACTGCCCTTTGGCTTATCTACTGCGCCCAGGGTCTTTACAAAGTGCCTGGCACCAGTAATTGCTTTCTGCAGACAGAGGTATACAAATATATCCTTACTTGGATGACTGTTTAATTCAAGCAGAGAGCAAGGACATTCTTCTACAACATCTGGCGTTCTTGAAGACTTATAACATGCCTAGGGTACACAGTCAACGAAAAGAAATCAAAACCAGTACCCTGTCAAGAGATCATATTCTTGGGTGCAAGCTTAATTACAACTGCCCATATGGCTTCTCACACCAGGCAAAGGCAACTGACCACCTATTTCAAAATGTTGGCAACAAAGGCCCAGTTATCTGCGAGAAAAATTCTGCAGGCTTTGGGCTTCATGGCATCATGCATCCTAATTCCATATGCAAGACTGCATATGAGGAAACTTCAATGGTACCTAAAAAGTGTTTGGACTCAACATTGCCACAGCCTGGAAACAATGATTACTCTCATCCCCTGCCTGCAACAGGAGTTTTGATGGTGGACGAAGGCCTGTCACCAGAACAAGGGACAGCCATTCACATGACCCCCAGCCAGGCAGACACTAACAACGGATGCATCAGATTATGCCTGGAGGGCCCACATGGCAGGAAGATGCATTCAGGGCACATGGTCCTCAACCCAAATGTGTCTACATATCAGTCAAAAATTGATGCTAGCTGTTCAAAATGCCCTGACAGCCTTCAAGCACTTACTTCATCCGGGGCAACTACTGATAGACAACACCACGGTTATGTGGTATATAAACAAGCAGGGGGGGCACACATTCTTACCCCCTTTGCAGACTAGCCATGACTTTGTGGGACACAGAATTGGCTTACCAAATGCATCTGCAGGCACAATTCCTGCCAGGAAAGGAAAATACTCTGGCAGACTAAGCAGAAACCTCATGGATCCCCACGAGTGGCAGCTGGATCCACAAGTCTTCAACATAACAAGGAAATGGGGATGCTCGGACTTAGATCTATTTGCCTCCCCTCACAACTACCAACTAAAAAGATTCTGCACAAAGACTTATCACAGACGAGCATGGAAAGTGGACGCCCTATCTTTCAGCTGGAAAAACCTATCAGTATATGCCTTTCCGCCACTGCCTCTCCTCCCCAAGGTACTCAGGTTAGACAGGAGAAGCCAAAGATAATACTGATTGCACCAGACTGGCCCCGCCAGTACTGGTATCCAGTCCTAAGGAACTTGTCTCAATGCCCAGCTTGGACCTCACCTCAAATACCTCCGCTACTGTCCCAGCAAAACAATCAGATACTGCACAGCCAACTCAGGACCTTAAACCTGGCAGCATGGCGGCTAATGTTGTCATACAAAACACACCTCTCAGTAAAGCTGTGATGGATGTCATTTTGGAAGCCAGAAGGTGTAGTACTAGAAAATATTATGCTGGAAAATGGAAGAGATTCTGTGCTTGGAACCAGGCACAAGGAACTGATGCAGCTGTACAAAATATTCCTCAGATTTTGCAATACTTAACTGAAATGCTGGATAAAGGCCTATCTTTTTCATCAATTAAAATTCATGCCTCTGCCATTTCGGCTCATTACAATACAGAGTCACCAATCTTTTCTCATCCGTTAAGGCAGTACCTCAGAGGAGCCAAAGATTTAAGGCCTCCAGGGAGATCACCAATACCTGCATGGGACCTCAACTATGTCTTGAAAAAACTCACCCTGCCTCCTTTTGAGCCAGCTGCTACTGCTGATATAAAGTTTTTATCTTGGAAAACAACTCTGCTCCTAGCAATAACTTCTGCAAGACGAGTTTCAGAGCTGCAGGCACTCATGGCTGTGGAATCTTTTATCCAGACAGGGTTTCTCTGAGGACAAACCCAACATTTATGCCTAAGGGTGGTGTCCAGTGTGGCTCTTAACCAAACTATTCATCTGCCAACTTTTTACCCAAATCCAATGAACAAGGGGGAGAGAATTCTGCATTCTTTGCATGTACACAGCTTAGATTCTACTCGGACAGAACCAAAGTTTTCAGGAAGACAGAACAATTACTAGTGGCATATGCTGTAGGATCACAAGGAAAGGCTATCTCAAAGCAGACTATTTCAAAGTGGATAGGCCACTGCATTTGTTTCTGCTATTCACAGCATGGCAAGCCAGTGCCTAAGGGCATTAGGCCACATTCAACCAGAGCTGCAGCTACTTCAGCAGTCTTCTTCAGGGGGTACCAACCAAAGACATTTTAGAGACTGCTACTTGGAGTTCAGTGCACACCTTTACAAAGCACTACCATCTGCCACTCTACTCTAAATCCAGGGCAGGCTTTGCCACTGCAGTTCTGCAGGGCCTTATAGCTGCTCCTAATGCTGTTTAGCTCCAGCCTCCGAACCATAGCTTTGGGACTACCCAAATGTAATGAGTGCAACAGTAAAACACGAAGAACATAGTACTGTTGTGTACACTTAACATAAATGTAGATGTTCGAGCGTATTCACTGTTGCAGTCCAGGTTACCCACCCGCCATCCCCCTTTTTTCTGCTGGAACTTATCTTTCCTTCTCTGATTTATACACCCTGTGTGGTGTATTTGCTTGTATATGAAGGTAAAGTGTATATTGGTGCATGTATTTTTATATATTTATAAATTCTGCCTACCCTTTTAGGGGGCACCTGACATCTGGGGCAAGAAAAACTGGAAAAAAATGGCGTCTGCTGCTTATTTTATACCCCTGACGTCCTGACGTCAGGGAAGGAGTGACAGCAACCGACGTAGGATCCAAGACTTTGGAATTCAGGCCGACTGAGGGCAACCTGCCAGCAGGATTACCCAAATGTAATGACTGCAACAGTGAATACACCCGCACATCTACATTTATGGTAAGTGTACACAACTGTACTTTTCCACCTTCTATTGGTTAGCTTGTTTATGGCTGGGGGACCACCAGACTGGTTTCCTTTTCTTGGAGGAGTGAGTCTTGGTTTTGTTTGGGATAGCACAATCCATGCATTCTTGTAGGTGCCCATAGAGTGCATTAGTAAAGGATTTTGCAGCTTGAACAGCATTATCCTTTAGTATGGGGGCTTTGAAACTTCCCACCTCGGTCTTAAGTAACGTAAAGTTTGCTTTTGAAAAGTTTTTCACGGTGGTTTCTTTGACCGGGGGAGGTGGCGGAATGTGGAAAACCAGAGTAATTAGTTTATGGTCAAATCTAACCAACGAGGGGTTGACGTCCGGTGTGGAACACCGGTTCGCCTGTGTTGGTGCTGACCAGGTCCAATATGTTGTCACCTCTGGTGGGGGTGTTGACCAGTTGATCCAGGGCGTTTGAGTTTATAAATTCTAGGAAATGTTGGGCAAGGGAGTTTGTACTTGAGTAGTTCTCCCAGTTAATGTTTGGGTAATTGAAATCACCCAATATCAGGGTGTTTGGTAGGACCTTTTTGTTTCCCAGTGTTTCCAGGAATGCGGAGTGGGAGTCCTGGGAAATGGTGGATGATCTGTAGCAAGCTATAAGTTGAATAGCAGTTTTGCCCGTTGTTAGTTGCACATGGATGATCTGTGAAGCATTGTGCTGTGCCACTAACCTGGAGGTGTGGGTATCCTTGTTGAATATGGATACTCCCCCACCTTTTGTATTTTGGTCTGTGTTTTGTGGCTGAAATATATGGTATGAGTTGTAGCTTGGTAGTGCTGGGATGCTCTCGGGAGCCTTAAACCAGGTTTCTGTTACTGCACATATATCAATTTTCTCCATAATGAGGAGTGCCTCGAGTGAGTGCATTTTGAGGTTTAGACTTCTGACATTGAGTAACATTACCCTCAGTTTTTTGTTACTTGTGCTATTTACGGTGGTGGGTTTGTCTTTTGAGCCTTGCCTAAAAAAGGCACTGTGGGGGTGGCAAGAACCTTGGCCAATATTCGAAAGCCTAAGGGTGACAGGTGCAAGCTGTCTCTAGCAAAGCAGTGTGGCTTGTCGAGCATGTCATCCCAAGCTGGCAGACACTGGATCCCCTTTGAATAACACCAGAAGCTTAGCCAATTGTTGAAATTGATAATTTTTTCTCTATACCTTGGTATCATTCTTGGTGAGGGCAGGATGCTACTCAGAGTCAGGGTCATACTTTCCTTGGCTACATGATCAGAGAGCTCCTCCATATCTCTTTTCATGTAGTCCAAGGAGGTACGGCTCAAGTCATTCACACCAAAATGGACAATGACAGAGTCATATTTGTACTTGTTCTGGAGTGACCTGAGTGCTTGTGTTATGTGGTGGATCCTGGCACCCGACAGGCTAACAGTAACCTTCTCCTTGTTCAGCCTAGTGAGTCGACGTCAGTGTGCCTGGCTATAGATTCACCTATTACTAGTGTGTTGAGTATGTTAATTTGCCTGAAGGGCTGTGATTGCATGGCACACTGGTTTTGTAAAGTATGTGATGTCCTTCATGGATGCATCTGCAGTCATAACAACTGGGTTGTCCTGTCGTCAGGCAGCCCTTCAGTTGGCCGGATTCCAAAGTCCGGGTCCGGCTTCGGCTGATGTCGCACTTCACCCGACGTCATCTCTGTTGGTCTTCGGGTATAAAGGCATCAGCCGACGCCATTTTCCTCAGTCTTTCTTGCCGTGTGGCGCCCGAAGCAGAAGCTGTTCGCAAGTGCCGGTCGGTCGGATCCAGAGATTACTTCTACCGAATACTACTTCGAAGACTTCTAAAGCTAAGTACCCCGTTGGGGAACCTTTCTTGCCTCAGCCGATGTCAGAAAAAGTTAATAATTGTTTAACCTGTGGGAAACAAATACCTCATAAAGATTTCCACTCTCATTGCCTGCCTTGTTTAGGCCCAGCCCACGACGTAGCAGCCTGTTCGGCCTGTGCTTCTTTCAACCGACGAATGCTTAGGCGTCGGTCGGAGTTTGCAGAACAGTTTTTCGGTTCTGATTTTGCGTACATTATGCCGTCGGATCCTCCGACTTCCCAATCTGCCAAAAGCAAAGATAAAGACCGACACTCGGGTCCGCGGTTTCGCCGAAACCACGGTTAAGCAAAGCTGAGTGTCTCGGTTTCGGCCGAAACCAAGAAAACTGCTCAAAGTACAGCTGAATCTATCTCTACAACTGAGGCCCCTGCTACCACTCTTGAATCGGCCTCAGAAATTTTATCCACTACGGTGGTTGCCACTGATTTATCAGACACCATTCCCTTGGATGTCTCTACCCCAGCACGTGGTGCAGCTAGGCCTCCAGCAGCCATGTCCATTAAGGCCTTCGCCAGGCTAAAGCAGCCAAGACTACTAAAACAGTGCCTGTTAAACCCCCCACTACCAGGCCCTCTTCTAGTTCTCAAATGCTTACTTTGGCAGAAGATTTAATTTCATTAATCAGAGGATCTCAACCTCACCCAGACAGGGCCTCTCAGCCCCAGAGAAGAGACCTAGGGCAGAGCCCCTGAGCCAGTGTCCTCTGATGATTCTGCTGATGAATCAGACATAACTGACCAGCCAGAGGCTCCTTTCTCCAATTTTGAAGATTCTGATGCTGAAGATTCCATTCCAGCTGCTTCCCCACCAGAAGAATTCTCCTTTGGAGAAACCTTACATGCCATGCGAGAGCAGTTCCAATGGCAGCAACAGGATTTTCAGACTCCAGAAAAGACTTAGGACCTTTCTGCACCTTCCACAGCACAGGCCCTTAGCTATACCTCCTGTTCTCTCTGTGGTGGATGATGCTTTCAATGATGTTTGCTCCTCTCCAGATTCTTTACCCCAGCCCCTGCCAAACCAGACAGATTTTACAGGGTGCCAGATACTCATCACCACCTTTACAAGGCCCCACTTGCAGACCCCGAAACTATATCCCAGGGTCCCAAGGCAGTAGCCGCGACCATAGCTAAAAACCCTATTCCTTCTGAAAGGGAAGCAAGGTCATTAGACAGATGGGGTAAAAAGGTCTACACTTCAGCTACTCTCTCAGCTAGAGCTTTAAACTGTCAGTTTCACATGATACAATACCAAGAGTTTATGCTTGATCAATTGACTAAAAAGCTAACCACTGATGAATCTCTTGATAAGAAATATGTATTAGAAATGGTAAATAACATACAACAAGTTAGTAACCATTCCTTAAAATGTGGCTATGATGCACTGGAGGCTTCATTTAGATCAGCCATGACTGGCACAGTGATAAGAAGGCATGCATGGCTAAAAGAGCAAGCTTTACCGGATCATGTTAAAGCTAAGTTGCTAGATGCTCCTATGGATAAGACAAGTTTGTTTGGTACACCTGCCCAGCAGGTTATGAAGAAAATGGAAGAAAAGGCAAAATCTGTCCAAACGGTTAAAGATTTCTTGCAGGTACAACCCCCAAGGTTTAGCAGGAACTGGCCTGCCAAAAATTGGTCCTTTCCTGACTCCACAAGATCTCAAAGGGCAGGAACAGACGTTCCAGAGGCAGAAACCAATCTAGTGATGGTACCTACAGAGGGCGACAGTGGCAAGGTAACAACAGAGGCACAGTCACAACCTCTGCCACTACATCAACACAACCACAGTGACTTAACCCTAAATCCGCCTACCAGGGAACAAATAGCAGCTCCTTTAGGAGGAAAGTTAACCTTATTTTCAAAGAACTGGCACTACATAACAAAAGACAAGTGGATTCTACAAACCATAGATCAAGGCTACCGGTTCCACTTCCACACTTTACCAGTCAAAAGAGGAATGCCAAATCTACCTCCAAATCAAAAAACAGAGGCTCTACAACAGATAATGGAGTTAGCAAACATGAGAGCTGTGGAAAGAGTGCCAACAGCAGAGCAAGGAAAGGGGTTCTACTCCAGACTATTCCTAGTTCCAAGAAAGGAAAAAAGTTGGAGACCAATTCTCGACCTGTCCACCTTAAATACATACATCATTGTCCCAAAATTCAAGATGCTGACCTTACAGCAACTTCTTCCCATGCTGGGCAAGGAGTGTTGGCTGGTAACTCTAGATCTCAAGGAGGCATACCTGCACGCCCCCATTCGACCAATCTGCAGAAGATACCTCAGATTTCTTGCAGGATCAGAGCACTATCAATTCTCAGCATTGCCCTTTGGCTTATCTACTGCGCCCAGAGTATTCACAAAATGCCTGGCATCAGTAATCGGCCATTGCAGACTACAGGGAATTCAAATTTACCCATACCTGGACGACTGCTTACTACAAGGGGACAACAAAAGCAAGCTGGCAACAGATTTACAAAGGGTCATTTACTTGCTACAAGCACTGGGATACACAGTCAATTTACAAAAGTCAAGGCTGATACCATCCCAGACAAGGACCTTCTTGGGCGAATTGGACACAGTGAAACAAATGGCATTCCTAACTACAGAAAAACAAAAAGAACTCCCTCTTTACTTCTTGGCACTAAAAAAACTGAACAAGATAACAGCAAGGAAAGTACTCCAGGCCTTGGGCTTCATGGCGTCATGCATAATCTTGGTCCCATTTGCCAGACTACATATGAGAAAACTACAGTGGTACCTAAAGAATTTATGGTCCCAACACAGACACAGCCTGGAAACAGAAATCCCACTAATTCCATGCTTAAAACAGGAGCTCCTATGGTGGGCTCAGGCATGCCAGTCAAACCCAGGCCTACCCTTTCGCAGATGTCAAGCAAGCCAGACCATCACAACAGACGCTTCAGACCTAGGATGGGGGCCCACATGCTGGACAAATGCGTGCAAGGACTCTGGACACAGGATCAACTTCACCTGCACATCAACCTAAAAGAAATGCTGGCAGTAAAACTGGCAATCCAAAAGTTCAAACCATTTCTCAAAGAGGGCCAGTTGATGATAAGGACAGACAACACCACAGTCATGTGGTACATCAACAAGCAGGGAGGCACTCATTCATACCCCCTATGCAGAATGACTTTGGAGCTGTGGACCCTGGCACTCAGCTACAACATCCAGTTACAGGCAATATTTGTACCGGAAAAGAAAATACTCTAGCAGACATACTAAGCAGAACCACTTCGGATGCCCACGAATGGAAGCTGCACCCGGACATCTTCAAAACCATCTCAAAGAAATGGGGAATGCCTCAGATAGATCTATTTGCATCGCCTCTCAATCACCAGCTCAAAAAATTCTGCACAAGGACATTCCACCCACTAGCATGGAAAGTGGATTCGCTCTCCTTCAGCTGGAAAGGCCTAACAGCATATGCATTCCCACCTCTTCCCTTGATACACAAAGTACTACTAAAAATCAAGGAAGAACGTCCAAGGATAATCCTGATAGCTCCAAACTGGCCAAGACAACACTGGTACCCACTACTGAGGAGCATGTCTCGGAACAATATGTGGCCAATTCCCCTGATGCCTTTGATGTTAACTCAGAACAACTACAGCATCATGCATCCAAACCTAAAAACGTTACAACTGACTGCATGGAACATCACATAGCAGCAGCTAACACAGAGCTTTCCCAAAGAGTTAAAGACATTATTCTTGAAGCACGCAGACCTTCAACAAGAAGGAACTATGCTGGAAAATGGAAAAGGTTTGTCATTTGGAGTACTGAAAGAGGAAAAGATGTGTCAAACATAGATATGCCTAACATTCTGGAGTACCTGGCCAAACTTCTTCATTCAGGCCTACTCCTCCATCAAGATACATGCATCAGCTATTTCAGCAGAATACAGCTTTGATCCACCTGTTTTTTCACACCCTTTGCTCAGGCAGTTCCTCAGAGGAATCAAGAATGTAAAACCTCCAAGGAAACCACCATTACCAGCTTGGGATTTAAACTTTGTGCTAGAAAAGTTGACACTATCACCCTTTGAACCAGCAGCAACAGCAGACCTACAACACCTGTCATGGAAGACTGCTTTCCTACTGGCAATTACTTCAGCAAGGAGGGTTTCAGAACTACAGGCCTTAATGGCGGTGCAACCCTTCCTAATCTTCCACCAAGATAGAGTGTCCATGAGGACTAATCCTACATTTATGCCTAAGGTGGTATCCAGAGTGTCTTTAAACCAGGCAATCCACCTACCTACCTTCTTTCCCAACCCACAAAACAGAGGGAAAGAATACTGCATACCTTGGATGTACATAGACAGCTACGCTACTACTTGGACAGAACAAAAATAGCAGAAAGACTGACCAACTTTTAAGTAGCTTATGCAACAGGAAGGAAGGAAAAGCTATTTCCAAACAGACAATCTCCAAATGGATAGGAAATTGCATACGATTCTGTTACTCCTTCCATGGAAAACCAATTCCACAGAACATAAGACCTCATTCTACAAGGGCAACAGCCACTACCACAGCCTTCTTACGAGGAGTGGCAACCAAAGACATTATTGAGGCGGCTACTTGGACCTCCGTGCATACATTTGCCAAGCATTACAATTTGCCTCTATATTCCAGATCCCGAGCAGGGTTTGCCACTGCTGTACTGCAAGGGATCCTAAACACACCATAATTTACCTTTATCCTCCTCCCTAGTTGGCTATGGTATTCTACTGTTGTTATGACTGCAGATGCATCCATGAAGGACATAGTACAGTTTTGTACCTACCATAAATGTAGATGTCCGAACTGGATAGCATCTGCAGTCAGATTACCCTCCCTCCTTCCCTCTGTGGTACTCCTAGGGTGTTTACCCTCCTAATAGCTAGCTGGTGGGGAGTCTTTTATGGTGTATTTGTTTGTATATATGTACATACATGCTTATGTTTGTGTTTACCTCTATCCTTTTGGAAACATTGGCATCTATCCAAAATTTTAGCCTTCAAGAGGGCTACTGGCATCTGGGGCAAGAAACACTGAGGAAAATGGCGTCGGCTGATGCCTTTATACCCGAAGACCAACAGAGATGACGGGTGAAGTGCGACATCAGCCGAAGCCGGACCCGGACTTTGGAATCCGGCCGACTGAAGGGCTGCCTGACGACAGGACAACCCAGTTGTTATGACTGCAGATGCTATCCAGTTCGGACATCTACATTTATGGTAGGTACAAAACTGTACTTTTCATGGTTTGTGTTGGGGGGTGGAGGTTGCTTGGATGTCTGCTTTGGCGGTGTCTGTTGTTTTTGCAGATTTTTATTTAGAGCCTCGGAGTGTGTTTTTTGCGGGTGCTGGTTTCATAGGTCTATGTGAGACTGGTGGTGTGATGCAAATAATTCCCTTCTCCTCTTGACTGCCTGGTCCAGTCTTGGGTTGCGAGAGCTTAGCCTCCAGTTTGGCTGTATAATTGCATCTCTCGCATGTATTAGTGTTTGGTTGAAGGAGGAGAGGGTTGCCCTGTGTACATGAGGCAATTGTAACATTCCCTCAAAATGCCCAGATTCAAAAGTTGGACTGGAGAGTACACCTGAAACTGCCCTTTGGACATGCCTGGATAGATACAGTGAACTGTTTTACTGATTGGCTGGTAAGGTTGTACAGTGAACCTTGTCCTTCTCTACAGTACATGAGGAAATTTTATTGGTATCTCAAGACAGTTTGGCGCCAGCACTGACAGCCTGGAGTATCTGGTCCCTCTCTTACTTTGTCTCAAGCTCGAGCTCCACCACTGGATTCGCCAGATTTCCCTGAATCCAGGACTGCCTTTTCGGGTTCCTCTCCCTACTAAGGAGTTGTACAAGGATACTTCCGATCATTGTTGAGCCACTTCCAAAAATCTGAAGTCCAGGGTGTTTGGTCCCATCAACTGACAGACCATGTCTGCCTCAAGGAGATAAGGGTTCTACTTCTAGCTGTCCAGGCTTTTCATTCCCTTTGGGTTCCAGGTCCTCTAAAGGCTTTTACAGACAATACCACAGTAAAGGGCACAAAGTCATACCTTCTTTGCAGCCTAGCTCTTCAAGCTTAGGATTTTGTAGTCTACTATCACTTGGCTCTTCAGGCAGTTTACATTTTTCTTCAGAGCACAGACTGAGGACAGACTTTCTGAGCAAGTCCAGGACAAATCCTCTTGAAGGGATGCTTCACAGCGAGGTGTTTCTGAGCATTGTATATTGGTGGGGGTACTCCATGGGTAGGTCTTTTTGCCTCCTCTCTGAACAGACAACTCCTTCACTTCTTGTTCCAGAGTGCTAAGTCCTCTTACTTGAAAAGTGGACACTGTCTTTTCTTGGAAGGGGATGTTTCTATATGCCTATACTTGTCTTCCCCTACTGTCAGAGGTCCCTTTTGGCCCAGACAGCACTGGTTCCCCTTCTGTTTCACCTAGCCAGGGGCGGTCATCACAAGGTACCTCACAGGGTGGATCTTCTCATACAAAACAAGGCATCTCTCAGTGTTGATTGCTGCAGTAACATTAGCTGTATGGGTTATATTCTACTAAGGATATAATGGTTGGCCAGCTTCTAAAGCTTCAGGGCATTTTTCACGCAACCAAACTGTTCAGCAGCTCCAGGTGTGCTGACTTTTTAATCGACAAGTTTGGGTGCAAAGCCTTTCTGATTTTTACTACCACCGAAGAATAATGCCCCTCTATGGCTTCTGAGAATCGGTGGTTGGCTTGTGCGTTCCTTTGCTGGGCAGATAAGTTCCCTTTGAGGAAATAAACTTTTATTTTCTTAAGTTTATTGATGTTTTACTCCATACCTCTTCAGGAAAGTTATTTTAAATGTAGGAGTGTTGTGTTTTAACAGACTGTCTTGAGTTGCAGCGTACCTTTAAATGGAGCACTTGTTTGTTTTTTCTGACATATTAAAAGTAGAATAAATTAACTGACATGTTTTCTGTGGAGAAATTGTTCTTGATGGGGCTGACAGTTTTAAAATGCTTTTTACTGTTGCACCCCCTCCCTCCCCAAAAAAAAAAAAATTCAAATATTTATGTACTGGTATTTTGAATGGTATTTGCTGCTTGTCCCTGAGGAAAGAGGCACTATTTTTGGCTCAACAATAGAACAGACTGTCCGCTCGAGGTCGATCCTCCTTCCAGCCACAAAAAGAAAAAGTTAAGTAAATAGCTTTTGCCAACACAATAGCTTAGCAGTTTGCCTCAGCCGCATGTGACTGTGATGTGAATATTTGTTGTACCTCAGACCACTCATCTTTTACTCTGGAGCCGTCTGGTGTACCACCTACAGCCACTATGGACAGGGGATTATCCACCTTCTCTGCGTCTGTTGGAGTCCCTTCACTGAGCTAGGGCGAGCCACTGTTTGGTCCGGGGAGAGGGAAAATGGAAGGTTTCCCTGTTGTGCCAGAATGCTATACCCATCTCTGTGAAGGAGCTGCTGCCAGTAGTAGTGTAGTTGGCTCCATTTTTCCTATCAAAAAGAAACCAAAAACCAAGGATGTATCTACTCCTTAGTAAATTTCTTTAAACAGGAGTAGTTTACTGGGTTTTGAATTTAATTCAGGCTATTAATATTTGTAAAATAGTTTCTGAAAAAGTGTGATTCGTGTTTTCCTTATGAAATTCAAGATTCTGAATCTGAACAGGAAAATGCAGGGATGGATTTAGGGTTTTATCCTCAAATTTGTGGTTCAGACTCACAGGTGAGATCAGTTTCTGATTCTCCCTGTGGGGTTTCTTTTTATCTGAGACTTTTGCTAGAATGTGCCATTGTTTTCAGTCTGAGACCGTAGATGTTTTGCATTCCATAAGAAAGCACCATGAAATGTTGCAGAAGGATTTTCCAGAGCCTACACCCATTCCTTCTGTTTTGTCAGTTTGCGGATGTGTTACTCCCTACAATTTTCCTGTTATACATGCTATTTGCCTTTTTAGGGGCAGTTGGCTAGGATTCCTCATTCTTTATTTTTTTTTATAAACTATTACCAAACTCTTACCCAGCAGCTGTAGCATTAGTTGACTCCTCTGCTGCAAAGCACTCAATTCCAGTCCTCCTCCTGATAAGGATGGGAAAATTGATAGTTATAGAAAAAAAGTGTATACTTCCAGAACTTTGGTTTTTGGACTTGTAAATTGTCCTGCTCATATGTTAGAGTTCTAACAAACTGTGAGGAACATTTTATCTGCAGTTTTCTTTTGAGGAAAAATGTACTTTAAATAACAGTTTTTTTTTTCTTTTGCACGTCACTCCTCATTGTTTGCAGTGTTTGACTGTTGATATTTTGCCAGGGCTATGACCACTGGTACTGTTTTTAAATAGGTTTGCATAGCAGCATTTTCAGAACCTTCCAGATAAAAATGAGATTTTGATTTCTCTTGTGAATCAGGATTAATGTTCGGCCTTTCTGCTGCAGAGCTGATCAAAAAATTGGATGAAAGGGGCAAAGCTGATCCAGGGTATCTCTCAAGATTTTTCAGCTCCCCTTTTCAAATTGCCCAAGTAATTTTCTTTCTCCTCTTTTTTTTTTTTTTGGCAGAAAACAGAGTAAACTGTCTCAACAGAATTCAGATAAACAGCCATGTAAAAAGGAATGGTGAGGGAGTTCCAAAAGGAAATCTCTGACCTCCCAAAACCTAGGACAGTCCAATATGTCTGAATGGCTCTTCAAGAGATCTTGTGATCCACTCTTACTCTGGCCCCCTTTTTTCTTCAAGAAAGTCATAATTTCCATTTTTCTCTTTAGCAACAGATTGCTTCAGACAAACAGGTTCAGAATTTCATTCATCGAGGTTACAGATGGCAATGAATGGAAGATCCTCCTTTCCAAGAGGTCATTCCTCATCCCCCCAGGTCAAACTCCTTTGTTTCCATCTGTTCTTCATGTGTTGTCTCAAGGACTGATGGATGCATTTCCACCTCCCCAAGTGGGGAAGGGTTTTTTACTCAAGGATGTTCTTAGTGCCAAAGAAAGAAAATGTTTGAAGTCCAGTTCTGGATCTTTCTAAACCTATTTGTGATAGCATCCTAATTCAAAATGACATTCCTTCACAGACTGTTAATTCTTCCTGTTTGACGTTTCCTGATAAATAGACTTAAAATATGCTTATCACAACAGTATTTATCCAAATTCACCTTT